>NC_059273.1:6250000-6290000 GCF_017591435.1 Portunus trituberculatus
TAACTGGCGTGTGGAGTGTGGACGTGCTGGTCTGCGGGAAGAGACAGGGGCGGTGCTGGATAGGGGTTTGGAGGTCGGGAGGAGGAGGGAGAGGGAGGTGATGAGAGACGGTAGGAGGGAGGAGTGTGATGGAGACTGGTTGGGAGAGAAGAGACATGGGAGTAGAGGATATGGATGCATGAAGGGAGGGGGGGGTGAAGGAAGACAGGAGAGATGAAAAGAAGGGAATAGAGAATGATGGAAGGAGGAATCAAGGGAGAAAAGAGGGTGAAAAGAGAGCAAGAAGATTGAGATATGGGAGAAACGAGGAAGGAGGAAGAGGAAGAAGGAAGAAAAAGAGGAAGTTAGAGAGAAGATATGGAAGACAGAAGGGAAAGATAAGTAAGAACTCAAGATGGAGAGAGAAAATAGAGAATAAAAAAAGGAAGGAAGGAGGAGGAGGAGGAGGAGGAGGAGGAGGAGGAGGAGAAGGAGGAGTAGGAGGTGGAGGAGGAGGAAGAAAAACACGAGGAGAGTAATATGTCAGAATGAAGAGCACTGGAGACAGACACTTAACTAGACCTAACCTCACCTAACGTAACCTGACTTAACCTTATCTAGTTCACTGTTATAAGCCAGGCCCGGGTGACTGACCGAGAGCAGAGAGAAGGCGGCAGGAACTGTGAGCTTGCAACATTCACTCAGAAGGAAAACCACAATAAATGTTCCGAGTGACGTGGAATTTCGCGGCGACTTTTCCTCATTATTCGTTTCCTTGATAATCAGAGCTCGTATTTTCAAACACTTCTGCGCTTCTTCTCCACTATCTCAAAAGGCTTAATCTAAATTGCCACCGAGTTTTTAAGGGTGTTTTTACGGTTCTAGTGACAGATTGACAAGATTTCTACATTATTAACAGGATAAACACTCTTGAAAACCTGGCAAGTCATTTCTGCAGCCTTGGAAATAGTCGTGGTGAGAGAGCAAAATGTTTCTGAATACGCACCCAGATGTCCCCCAGCACCTCGAAATACACATCATTCTCTCAGCCGCTCCTCACTCCGAATCTTCTCTACGAATGCTACTGACTTGCTTTAGCGTTCAAATAGTAAGACATTTTGTGAAGAGGGTGAAGAAAGTGCAACACCCCGGAGAAGGGTCTTGTTCTTGCCTCTCTAGCGTTCATGACAAGAGTTTAACGAGAACTGCTACCACCACCACCACCACCACTACTACTGCTATCACACGAATTCCTGATCTTTCCACATAACTATTGCAAAACAAGTGGCTAAAGTGAATAAATTAAATGAAAAGAAATGGAATACCTAACGCCACTCTCAATATCAGAATTAGATAAACTACGATAACATTTTCCAACAGGTGTTCAGATTTAATACAGCTAATCCCGTGTTCAAATTAAATACAGCTAACTTTGCATATAAAAAAAACGCAAATGTATGAATAAAGCAATTACATGATTATGAGCTCGCGATTTTACATTAGATTACACACACACACACACACACACACACACAGACAGAGAGAGAGAGAGAGAGAGAGAGAGAGAGAGAGAGAGAGAGAGAGAGAGAGAGAGAGAGAGAAAGAGAGAGAATGACGATTAACTGTGAGCGAGTAACTGTCAGAGTGAGAGGGCGTTACGCAAGGTCAGAGAGAGAGAGAGAGAGAGAGAGAGAGAGAGAGAGAGAGAGAGAGAGAGAGAGAGAGAGAGAGAGATTAACATGAACTGCTTATAATTTCAGCGTCGCAACTTCGCTACATTCAAAAGTCTGTTCCGGTAGTTAATAGTGAATGCTTCCTCTGTGTCCACTTCCTACTAGTACTCATTCCGTATTCCTGAAGTATCTGCGGGTCGTCTCGACTTGCCATAGTAGGTCTGGTGAAGGTTATTACAGTGTTTTTCAAGGGTGTCTCGTGAATCTAGGGTAAGTTTAATTGCTTCAGTACTGGGACACATTTTTACCTTGAGATCTGTGAACGACTGAACTCTTTTATTGACATTAGGAAGGGTCAATGGAAGTCAGAAGATTACAGGCCAGTCTTCACTATTTCAATCCCCTACATGAGTTTCTGAAGCTGTATAAAATCATCAAATAGTAAGCAGAGTGAATATAGAAATGCGTCATGGTACTGAAGGGGTTAACTGATTTTATATTGAGGCAGAAAAACTTGAAGAAATCGTAGCGGTTGATGTTAGTTTTTTCTTTTGACTAACTTTATTGATTTTTAACCCCCTTAAGCACCATGACGCGTTTCCATATTCATTCTGCTTACTATTTGGTGATTTTATACAGCTTCAGGAACTTATGCAGGGGATTGAAATAGTGAAGACTGGCCTGTAATCTTCTGACCTCCATGGACCCTTCCTAATGTCAATAAAATAGTTCAGTCGTTCACAGATCTCAAGGTAAAAATGTGTCCCAGTACTAGAATGGTGAAGACTGTGGCTATGGATCTTCTAATCTCCACAGACCTTTCCTAATGTCAATAATATGGTCTAATCGTACACAAATCTCAAGGTAAAAAGTAACAACAACTGCTGTTACTAAGCTCTCTCTCTCTCTCTGTCTCTCTCTCTCTCTCTCTCTCTCTCTCTCTCTCTCTCTCTCTCTCTCTCTCTCTCTCTCTCTCTCTCATACTGCTGTTAACACACATGAAATATTAAATAGTGAGCACAAACAACACAGTCAACATATTTATTGCTGTCATTGGGTTTAGTCACGCCACGCTCTCTGTTCATCACCTGTGTGTTTCCGGCGCACCTGTGAAGATCGCCCCGCCCACCTAACACCTGTGGCCGCTCATCACATTTACTCTATTGAAAATTATAGGGTAGTAAAAAAATAAATATACTTTTCTCACGAAGCTTATTGCACGTTTCTTTCTCTCAGATAAAACCAAGTAACTATTGGTCTCTCTCTCTCTCTCTCTCTCTCTCTCTCTCTCTCTCTCTCTCTCTCTCTCTCTCTCTCTCATGAGTCACTTCCGCAAACGTTTTTTTTTATTTCTCTGCTATGTAAAATAAAGAAATTAGGACTCTCTCTCTCTCTCTCTCTCTCTCTCTCTCTCTCTCTTGGGCAAGGCGTGACGGGGAAGCTGTATGATTTCCGGCTGGAGGGAAACTCTGAGAATAGAGCCCTAACTACTTACGATATTAGTTGAACGAGTCTAAATATAACTCCTAATCTTGCGGGGCTTATCTCTTAACCCCTTCAGTACTGAGACGCATTTTTATCTAGAATTTTGGGTCTATGGAGGCCAGAAGATTAATGGCCAGTCTTTACTATTTAAATCCCCTTCCATAAGTTTAAATCACCAAACAGTAATCAGAATGAATGTGAAAATGCGGCATGGGACTCAAGAGGTTAATTCTACTGCGGAGGACTATATTACCGTGACTCTCTCTCTCTCTCTCTCTCTCTCTCTCTCTCTCTCTCTCTCTTAATGTGTTCTAAAACGTTTCTTTTACATCAATACTGTAGTCAAAGGCCTCAGAAATGACGAGTTGTGTTATCTTGTTTTTCTCTATGAATATCAATGGAATTATGAAAACAGCGAAGATTTAAGTGGTACCGTCTCTCTCTCTCTCTCTCTCTCTCTCTCTCTCTCTCTCTCTCTCTCTCTCTTGCTGAGGCTACATGGGGTTCGGTAGATTAAGAAGTTATTAACATTATCAATAGGGGAAGCAATCTTAAAAATCTGCTAGTTCATTAACCCTATATCTCTGTCGTTGAAAGATAATCGTGGCGAGAGCATAGGCTTTGCTCAGTCTACCTGCCCATTCTAGCCACATTCTGAAACGCTTTACTCTCTCACTATTTCTACTCTCCAAGGGCTGTAATTAAAGATACCCGTGGTTTTAAGAGTATTTTTATGGTTCTGGTGATAGATTGGCAAGATTTCTAGTTCATCAAAAGGAGGAACTGTCTTGAAAATCCGGCCAGTTGTCTCAGTGGCCTTGGAAACTTATCGTGATGAGAGAGCAAGTTTTTAATAAGTCCTGTGGTGAGTGGTGAGCGAGTAAACAGATAAACGTGACCTAATCTAACCTGGAATAGATCGAGTGTGTGAACTGACCATGGAAGGGAAGGGTTTTGTGTTTTCATTATTAGTAAATAACGACTATTATTCTGTACACTACCTTGTGTATGAAGTACCAGTAGCACAGACCGGGTTTGTTCCAATGGCTTGTAAATGACCAGTGTGTATTCATTAGGCAGTACGAAGAGTGTATGACATATGTGTGGTTTTATCACTTTTACTGAGATCTCATGAAGCAATTTTCATGTATTTTACGTGACAATAAAGTATTTATTATTATTATTATTATTATTATTATTATTATTATTATTATTATTATTATGTAAGGGAAACATACATGCTCACTGAAGTTATGTAAGGCAATTAACTCTTCCGTATTCATTCTGCTAACAATTTGATGATTTTAAACAGGTTTACAAACTTGTGGGAATTAAAATAGTGAAGACTCTGGCCATTAATCTTCTGACCTCCATAAACCCTTCCTAATGTCAATAAAGTGATCTAATAGTACAGAAATCTCAAGGTAAAAATATTTTCCAGTACTGAAGGGGTTAAATTAAAACAAGATAAGATAACGTGAAGTAAGATAACGTAGAATTAAGTAAAGATAAAGCCAGCAGAAATAAAGGCAAGGGAAGACAAGTAAGATATGGCAATGGATAACGCGAGACAACACAAGGAAACGTGAACCTGAAACACGCCAAGACAACACAAGACACAGGAGGGAAAGAGAAGGTCGAGTGAGGCAGGCAGCTTGTTTTGCAGTGAGTGAGTGAGGCAGGCCAGCGCAGTGCAGTACCATATTTCCCGTCGCCTCCACTCACCTCCCACTCATGTCAGCGCCAGTCAGTGCAGGATAGGTGTGGCAGGCCAAACACACGCTCTTCCACTCCTCCACGCCCTCCAGGCAGGTCAAGGCAGGCAGGGTAGGTCGGGAATAACACACTGCACCACTCTTCCTCTCGCTGCTTCCAGTTTCCAGATTTCCAGGTCAATGTTGGAGGTAAATAAAGGAAAACCTGGATTCTGCGGCTCACCTGAAACGAAATTGCATCTTTTTGCCTCTGAAGTCTTTACTTTTCTTATTCTTTCTTTTCAAAAATTTGTTTATAGTTTACTTCTTAATTGCCAACAAAGTTCTAGATGCGTAATTGGCTGACTGAAACATGTTAATAGTTGTAAATAAATGAAAACCTGATATCTGTCATCTGGAAAACGAAACTTTATTCTGTTATCACTCCTTCCAAAATGTAAGTCTTTTAGACATTGTTGTCTGGTTATTACAATCGTAGATATTATATTGGACTTTGGTACATACTATGGTAAGTCAGCAAATTAGGGAAGTGTCATTCATTGTTTCTTTGGAGGTAAAAGTAAAACCTGGATGTTGTCACTACAATGAAACGAAACTGTACTATATCTTAATATACTAAATGAAATTTCCATACAAAAAAATAATTATTTAAATATAGCACTATAAAAGATAGTAATTGGTGTTTTAAACGTTAAGATAAGTCGAGTGATATATTATTATTTGTAAGGTAAATAAAAGAAAATGGAAACATTTTAAGGCTAACCAAAACATATGACATTCCCAATCTTCTTCAGGCTTCCGTTACGAGTAAACACTCCCTGCTCTTCTCTTTTCTCCAACCATCGAGTCCTGACCTAGATTTGGCGACTCCTAGCTTTGCATGGTCTTTCTTCTCGATGAGGATGGCTTTCGCCTTGTTCCCAGGAGGCATCCTCATCAGAGGAAGGACCAGCAGCTTCCTAATTCCCGTGGCGCCCCACCACAGTTGAGGTTGGCAAGCCATGCTGTGTTTGAATGCTGCTACAGTACCGTCATGTGGCTTGAAGAAGAACGGTGTCCCCTAATATCAGTGTTGGTGTTATTGTCTTGGAAACTTCTATTCTGCGCGCGGCGGACTACCCTCAGCCATCATATACAGTGGAGGCGCTTGCCTTCGGTCAGCCACGCACATCGACCTCGTGAAGAAGGAATCTCTTGAAGAGGATTCTGCAAAACTTCCTCACGTCGCTGCCCATTTATCCAGTACGTGTCATAGGACACCGTCGTCGCGGGCCCAATAGAGACGTACCATCAGCGCTGTATACATCCTCTGACTCCCTACCCGGCTTAAGATGAAGCTGCGTGGCACGCTGCCACCGTCACTGGACCTCGGATGCTGGAGAGCATTCCACGTGCACGGCTACGCCTGGAGCCGCTGCGCTTCTATAAGCGTATGCCTTCAGGTATGTCCAGAGTCAATGCGAGCAGTCAGCGACCTCTACAGCTTGTATGGTGGCGATCACGCAACAAGGGAATGCATCCAGCGCCTTCAGATAGCGTTATCCCAACTGCGGAGCCAAATACCAGGCTTGGAACTGCTGCTACCTTGCCAGCCTCGCCGAATGCTATAGGGTCCAGCCACAGTAACTGTTAACACAGGAGCCCCACGAGCAACTCCTACTTAGGTACCACCACCAGCCGCCTACAGAGGATACGGGAGGAGATGCCGACAATGACGGAGCTGAACAGGACACTCCGTGCCTCTTCTCCAGGAAAGGAGAAGTAGAAGCCCAGAGAGGAAAATACCTGGCAAAGTAAGCCACTCCTTGCATGCAATGCTGAACAAGGTTCATACACATCAGAAATGTGCACCACGGGAACCAGTGTGTTTCCACTTTCAAGGAGGTTTCGTTTTTTTTAAGGAAATTTGTGTTACAGAAGGAATTTTTAAGGAAATGTAAAAATCTAGAGAAATCTAAAGAAATCCGATTTTGTCAAGGAATTTTTATGTGTGTATTGTATCCTATGTATATATTTAAATCAAGTATGTATGCACTATGCACAATAAAGTTTTCATAATAAGTTTAATAGCACACTCATAAGACCCACACATACGCCCAAACATACCCAGACCATCGCTCCCACACACCCAACCACACTTAAAAACTGAAAACTAACTCAAAATACACAACACACTCAAAACACCATGCAACACCTCAAAATGCCAGCAAACACACTTAGAACTCACTAGAAACACATAATAATATACACCAATACCAGCCCCATGAACTCCCTGCATGCCTGCCTCTGTATTTCCTTTACCTACCTAGACTCTTACTGAACTAAGCCAGTCATCCTTATACATTAGAAAAATATAACAAGAATAGTAATGATAATAATAATAATAATAATAATAATAATAATAATAATAATAATAATAATAATAATAATAATAATAATAATAATAATAATAATAATAATAATAATAATAATAATAATAATAATAATAATAATAATGATAATAATAATAATGATATTAATAAAAATAACATTAATAAAATTAATAATAATAATAATAATAATAATAATAATAATAATAATAATAATAATAATAATAATAATTAATAATAATAATAATAATAATAATAATAATAATAATAACAACAATAATAATAATAATAACAATAATAATAATAATAATAATAATAATAATAATAATAATAATAATAATGTAATAATAATAATATAATAATAATATTGATAATAATAATAATGATAATAATAGGTTAAGGAAATCTACGGAAATGTGGCAACTGATATAAGAAATAAATCAAAGAATTAATTTCCAGCCTTGGAAACACTGGCTGTAAATAGATTTCTTCAACATGCAACACGATCTCAAGCTAAAATATCTAAAGGAAGTAGATGTATGTACTGTACCTCGCTCAGGAGCTATGTAGCTTGGTAGTGACCCTGGGTAGTGAGGCGGACGGGGAGTCGGGGCTCCTTAGTGGAAAGCCCTAACTCTCCCTACAGGACCTGGTATGTTAGCTTTGATCCCAGACAAATACAAGACTTATCAGGTCACCACCCGATACGTTAGGTCACAGTGATACGGTTCATCTCGTCATTGTTATTGTTATTATTGAAAAAAAAAAAAATTCAAGATTAGGTTTAGTAATGTTGAAGCAGCTTTTCTAGGAACTAATAATTTCCATTTATTTGTCTAAGCTTATAGACAGCCTACATTCATACAATGATCTTCTACCCACACGCTCCTATACATTTTACATCAGTTATCACCACCCAAACATGTCAAAAATCCCGCGTCTTTCATATTACCAACCCCAAATACTAACTTCCCGTTATGCAACCCTCATACCAATCTCCACCAGTAGGAAGGGTACGATAAAATAATACTTGAGATAGAGAGAGATAGAATAGGCTGTATGGAAGTAGTAAAAGGGTGGTGAAATAAGGCAGGATTGGCGGGCCTGGCGAGACCCACAATGCCTCGATCATCACGACAACAAGAAAACATGTCGGTGCTTACACTGGACGACTGCCTTACATTTCAGTTACAATTTCCGTATATCTGAGTCACGCCTTCAAGCTTGATGGTTGCGCAACGCAATGGCAGAATCCAGTTTGGACCTACGGCCATTAACGGCCCTGGAGAATTTGGTTGGAGTGCAAATCGGGAGTTTACAAATGGGTGAGGGAGGGCAAACAGTGGAGGAGAGTGCTAGGCCCGATGGTACGGACGCTGACCAACGCAACGCTATGAAACTGGTGGAGGATGACAGGGAAATGTCCAGCGTGTCCCCCGGGGCTGTGGCTGAGGCCGAGGAGGGGGCGGGGAGTCCTGTAGGGGAAGGTGACAGTGGGGGAGGAGGACGTGAGGGGGCCGAGTCAGCGCCCCGTTTGGACTCTGAGCGGCCCGAGGATTCCCCGCCCGAGGATGTCCCCCAGAGTGCTCCTATCCTTTGGACCCCCCAGAATCACTCCCTGAGGCACTCCCTTCCCCTGAGGAGCCCTCGGCGAGTGAAGCAGAGCAGAGCAATGTTGAGAATACTGAACAAGTGACGGGGAGTGAGGCGGAGACCAGCAGGGCGTGGACTGTGAGTAGCAAGGAACAGGAACAAGAACCTTCCCCCACAGAGAGTGAAATGTTGGTGGTACAGGAACCTGAGGCCATGGAGGGAGGTGGGGACTCTAGTGCCAGCAGTGGGGGAGGCGAGGGTAGTGTGTCAGGCACGGCGGGGGCGGGGCCTGAGGAACAGTTCAGCTGGGACTCTGTGCATTGTGTGTTCTGTGATTCAAGTGCGCTGGACCAAGAGCCCAAGCTGCTGCCGTGCCTGCACTCCGCTTGCAACAAGTGTCTCACCCATGAGGCAGCCGAGCCAGAAATGAACAAGGATGAGGACATTGTGGCCAGTAAGTGCTGATTTCTATTTAACGTACCAATGTATTATTGCAGCACAGATGCGTACAATTATATCATCTCTGATGGTGTGTTCTCATGCTGTTTCTAAAGTTGTCTACTGTAACCATCCTGTGTTCCTCCCACCTTACATTCATTTGTCAGATTTAATATTTTCATCCAACACCTAAATATTCTCTCTGTACAACCTTCATTCCTTTTTTGGTTAGACTGTCATTAATATTGCAGTCATGTGTCATATTGGCAGATAAGGCAAAGTTTAGTCACGAGTTTAAGACATTTTTTGGTGTAATTTTTAAAATTTATTTGTGTTTTTTGTATATATATTTTTTTCTTTCCTTCTCTGTATTTATTTTTCTTCCTTTCTTTTAAAGTATTTGCCAAAACTTACCAACCAGTTCTTTTTGCCCCAGTTTTAGAATTGTGAATGTGCCAAAGGGACGGTGCCAGCACAGTGGAAGACTATCTATCATGATACTCCAGAAATCTATAACCTTTTTTCCCTCCATTGATATTTAACTGCACACCACCTAGTGTAGTGGTTAGCACACTCAGTTCACAACCGAGAAGGCCTGGGCTCAAGCCCCGGGCATGGCAAAGCAAATGGGTAAGCCTCTTAATGTGTAGCCCCTGTTCACCTAGCAGCATGTAGCTACGGAATGTAATTCGAGGGGTTGTGTCCTCGCTTTCCTACTAGGCACGTCCTCCGGGTGGCGGATGGAGGAATACCCTGTAGAAATACAGGGCAGTCTCGAATAACCAATAAGAAACCGTGGACCAAATCCTTGGAAAAGGAGTGGTGAACCATGCATCTAACCAAGGACAACAATGGATATGCCACAAAGAGTGTGGCACTCCATTGTTGCCAACGTCACCTGACATGGCACTGTGGTTGGTTGATATTTGACTATGAAACATATATAACCACTACTCTCCTACCATAACCTTTACCATGGCTTACTCCATTTATTATTTTTTCAGTACATTCCATATTAAAGAGACACTCTTCATTTCTCTACTTGATGTATATCTATCAGTTACAGAAGATATAAAGGATGTACAGGCTACCCCCACTTAACGAAGGGGTTACATTCCTAAATAACCCTTCGTTAAGCGAACCAGTTATAACAAGTTTAACTCCTGACTTGAGCTTCCATTGAGAGTAAACAAAGCGAGAGTACATCATAGTACAGTAAAAGGTTTAATGAAAGTAAAGATTATGAAGTTAAACGTTTAAGCAGTTTAATTTAAGACTAAGTCATTATAATGTACACTAATGTATGTATGTAAGTAACTTTATAATGTTGATGATCTTAGATTTATGAAGGGAGGGAGAGTGGAATGGGAAATACACTAGCTGGCAACCTGTGGAATGTAAACAAAGGGCGCATCATTGTACCGCATACAAAACTCATGTACCACATTTCCACAAGGCTTTCCATTTTATCCATTGCAGAGTCACGAGTTCAGGTGGTTCTTTTAGCTTGCAAGGAATATATGATCTCGCCAGCCTTTTTAATAGAGTCTGCTGACTTGAAAATGGTATACAGTAGATGGAGTATTAGTTTTCTCGCCTCTCGTGTCTGTGAATAATATCCAGCTTCATTTCGAGAGTAAGAGACTTCCTGGTCTTCTTAGCAACGCTAGGCGACATTGCAGGGCGTTTTGGTGGCATGTTGAGTGAGAGAAGACGAACTGCTGCTGACGCTTTTATTGTTTTGAACTAAGTGTGCGTGTTGTCCACGAGAGGTGCTGGTGTATTCAAAAGCCTGTTGGCTTGCGTGATACGGTGGGGCTTTCAAACTTAGAAAAAATTACCTGCATAAAATTTCGTTAAAGCGAGTTTGGTGTTCGTTAAATGAGCAAATGGTGGTAAAAGGAAACCTTCATTGTGTGAACCTTCGTTAAGCGGGGGTTGCCTGTACTCACTACCTTCCCACATGTCCTTTATATGAGTAATATCTGTCCCTTATGTTATCTCCAAACTCAACTGTTATCTCCAAACTCAACTCATGTGACAGGATCTCAATTATTCAAAATTCTCTTCATCTCTATTAAAACTTCTAGCTAGTTGTGTACTGTTTTTCCTATCTGTTAATGAGAAATCAAATTTATACTGACACACTCAAACTGTTTCAGTGGACCCGCTGATCCACTGTCCAGTATGCAAGAAGGGTTTCTCACAGGAGAGCATCCTTGACAACATGTTTGTGTGTGAGGCGCAGAGCAGCAGCGAGCGGGGTCCCAACGGCAGCGTGGAGGAGAGCTTCACATGCACCTCTTGCACCGATGAGGCTGTGGCCACCGGCCTCTGCACTGACTGCTCTGAGTGGCTATGTGACCAGTGCATACAGGTGAGGGCATGGTGGTGGTGGTGTTATTGTTTTATATTCCTTCTCATCTGACTCATATTATGTGTTATTGTTGTATATGGATAGATAGAGTATTATTATTGTTGCCAATATTGTTACTTCTACTATTACTACCACCACCACCACCAGTCATACACATCCCTCACTGTTCCAGGCCCACAAGAGAGTGAAGGTGACCAAAGACCACATCATTAAGGCCAAGGGGGAGGTGGATTCAGACTCACCTTCCAAGACGCAAGTCAAGAAATCTCTCTTCTGCAATGTGCACTCCAAGGTGAGGGTGGGGGCCAGAGTGTCATAGTGAGGCTCTTGAGAAGGGCCAAGGAGGGAAGGGCTGTGTTTGGGGATGCTTAAGGTTCTCACTTCGAATGTTTTTAAAGGCTGTAAATGTTTTGTTTGGATATACATTTGTTTTTCCTATTGTTTATGTAGAATTTTTGTTAAACTGTCTAAACTGTCACTAAGATAATGGAAATCTCTAGACAACCCTTATTAATCTCACCAAAATTATGAAAATACCCTCAATAATTTGTAGTCTCCAAGGTACACGAAAACCCATCTCTTTTTAGAATTCACTCACATCCGTAATCTCTCCCACAGGAAAAGTTGAACCTCTACTGCCAAACCTGTGACCAGTTGACGTGTCGAGACTGCCAGCTTATAGAGCACCGAGAACACAAGTACAAGTTTTCAGAGGAGATGGCTAACCTGACGCGGGAGAGGCTGCGTCAGTTCCTCATGGACATCCGGAAGAAGAGAGGTTACATTGAGAATGCCAAGGAACTCGTGGCCGAACGCAGGCAGCAGATCCTCAACAAGCAGGAGTCAGTGCAGGCAGACATCAACAGGCTGGTGGAGACGTGAGTGGAGCAGGCTCATTTTGATAGTGTGTGTGATGCTCAATTAAATATCTATGTGTATTTGTGTGTGCATGTCAGTGGTTAATTAAATATTTTCTCTGTGTTTCTTCTGTTCTGTGTCTGGTGCCAAGGGGCCAAGAATGAGTGTGATAGTATAAATTCTGTGCCTTGTCTTGGCTACCCTTATTTTGGGGAAGAGTCTTTGTATATGTGTGTAGCCCTTTGGTATATGTATTTATCTATGTCTGTATGTACTTATATGTCTGTGTGTGTGTGTATATGTGGTCAACTAATCTTAGGTAAGAGATACAGTACAGTAAAGGTGAGAAATATAAACTAAGAGATAAGGAAGGTGAGGATTCTAAGATAAGCAACATAGAATAATAAGAGGAAAGGCTCCTCTTCTTTCACCCAGCGACTTCTTCTTTCAGGTTCATTGACATCATCAGGACGCGAGGGAACACGCTATTTGAGTTGCTGCGGGAGGTGTGCAACAGCAAGCAAGAGCAGCTAGACAAGAAGAACGAGGTGCTGCTACACTTAGGCTCCCAGGCAGACCACTGCATCACTGTGGTGGAGGCCGTGCTCACCACCTCCTCTGACATGGCTCTGCTCTACTCAAAGAAGTAATTGTTGCCTTGCATGTTCAACTTAGGATTACATCATATATTTTTATTTACTTTTATTTATCTCTGCATATGATCCCATGAGGTGATACCAGGAGTATTTTCTTTTTCCATTGTGGGCCAAATGGTTAAGGACTTGGTGTAATTGAGTATGAATGTCAAAGTTATGTGTCATGAATGACTGCCTAATTTTTAAGAGGAGGCATCCCTTGTCTATGTATGTAATGTATCTATTTATCTATATACCAGGCCATCAGTCCCACACAGGGTGCTCCAAACAAACCATCACACACTCACATTCTTAGCCTCCGCAGCCCATATTGAAAGAAATGGTCTCCTGGATCTTTGTATGATGCAGCAGAAGCTTAAGTGAACCACAGTCAACCATGTATTTTTACAGCAAGGCCTGACACTACACACTTGCTTATCCCTGTCCCTTCATAACCTACTCTGTGTTAAGTTGCATTACTCTTGTGAGTGAATGTGGTATACCCATTACATGCTTATTGATCCTATTGTGACATATTTACTCTCCTTAATGTAACCATACAGACTGTTGATGGAGCAAGTGTTGAAGGTGGACAAGGACTCACCTGACCGGAGTCTTTTTGACCGCTTCAAGGCAAAACTGAATTCTGGAGACGACATTTCCCTCAGGATATCCAGCGAGTCACGGGGCCTTGGCAAAGGTTAGTAGTTAGTCAATCCGGCCTAACACAACTGAAAGAAGAACTGTAATGTATAGTTGTTATCTGTGGGAGAAAGGTATGAATACTTGTTGTCATGCAAATGTGATGTGTTCTTGTGTGTGTAAAGTATTCTCAAAGCTTTACAATGCATGCCATCTCTTCCTACACATTTTTACATCCCCACAGCTCTGAAGGACATTGGTTATCTATTAGTAGACAACAAGATCTACATAGATTAGCTTATTGTTCTCACTTTCCACAGCTCTGAAGGACGTTGGCTATCTATTGGTAGACAACAAGATCTACCCTCCTCCTGACGCGGGGCTGCAGAGCAAGGCCCGCTCCTCCCAGCCCTCCCCAGTGGAACAGGCAGCCTCACCTCAGCCACCACAACCCCCCCAGCCCCCGGCACTTACACCTATGCACTCACACATCCAGCAGCAGCAGCAGCAACAGCAACAACAGCAGCAGCAGCAGCAACAACAACAACAGCAGCAGCAACAACCTCATCATATACAAGTAATTATTTGTCATTGCGTAAATTCATGTTTGAATTTCCTGTGATGAAGGTTCATTTAACCTCTTCAGCACCATGATGCATTTCCATTTTCATTCTGCTTACTATTTGGTGATTTATACAGCTTCAGAAACTCATGTGGGGGATTAAAATAGTGAAGACTGTGGCCATTAATCTTCTGACCTCCATAGATCCTTCCTAATGTCAAAAAAATTGTCTAATCTTACACAAAACTCAAGGTAAAAATGTGTCCCAGTACCGAAGAGGTTAAAGATAATCTAAGACACAAGAATGCTGAAAGGAGTGAGGGGTGAATGAATTTACAAGGCATACAAGGACAGGAATAAATGAAGAACACTGCAGACACACAATAAAACATGCCAAACACACATGAACTGACACTTATAATTTATATAATGGTTTATACATCACAGGGCAGCAGTAACATGCACCACAAGTTTCACACGTTTGGTCCGGCTCCTCCTGGCCCGGCCAACCCTCCAGGCCTGGTGAGGATACAGCCCAAGCCCTCCACACAACCTCACCCCGGCCCCAGTCACTCCAACTTCCCTCGCATGCCTCAGCTCACCCAGGGTCGCTCCTCGGACGTCTCCTCCTCCGTCTCCTCCACCACTCACCCCATTGGGGAAAACAGGTATACAATTATTAGTAGTTTTTGCTGTTAGTATTTATTAATTTATCTATTGTTTCTTGAAATTTTATGAAGATTTTTTGTTTTGCTTGGTTTTGATCTTTGTATATACTTTGTCCATTATGGCGTGAATAGTCTCTGCTCTGTGGCAGACAGTGTTCTCAGATCCCTGATCACAGTGGATATGTATGCTCCATGATCTAATCTAACTTAACCAAACAAAACACACTGTTCCCTAACCTATTCCACCATAACTTTAGCTAACCCAACTCTCCCTGTGCTCGCAGTCACCTGCGTGGCCTGCTGGGCTCCGGAGGCACGTACAAACTCAACACCTTCAACCCACACCTGGCGGCACGGCTGCAGCAGCACCAGCAGCACCAGGGGCAGCCCAGGCACCACGACCAGCAGCCCACCAGCAGGCCGTCTCTGCCATTCAGACAGAACATCAACCCAGCCGCTGCAGTGGCCATGGCCAACATCTCCCAGATGGCGGCCGTGTCTGCCGCCAGCTCCAACCCGCTGGGCATGGTGAACATCGCCGCGCAGCTCAACCCTCCCTCTGGCATCAGCATCACCCCCGTGCCACAGCAGAAGGCACACCAGCAGCCACACCAGCCAGCGCTGCCCCACCAGCAGCAGCATGCGCAGCACCAGAAGCAGCAGCACCTCACGCTGCACGGCATCCTGCGCAACACGCTGTCCCAGCCCAACATTGGGCCCAAGCCGGACTCGAGGCAGGCGTCCCCACACAGCACGCAGCAGCAGCAGCAGCAGCAGTCCCATGTGAAGAAGGACAGCAGCTCCCCCACGCCCTCCTGGCACATCCCCCAGACGGCCGAGTCCTCCAAGTCATCCCTCAATGCCTCGCCGATGGTCTCTATTCCTTCAGAACACGTCGACAACTCCTTCAAGATCATGTTGGGCTCATCCAAATCTAATGGAGGGGTGAGTTCTACTTCTCCTCCCACCACTACCACCTCCACCACAATCTCCAACAACAGTACAACCTCCAACACTCCAAACTTGCCCCCACTCACCAGGATTTTAGGGTTTCGGTCCATTCTCCCCAAGCCCTCAGCATCCTCAGAGGCGCCGGCCGACTCCAGTGTGCCATCCCAGAGTGCGGGCCAGGTAAGGCTCCGGGTGTTTTGCAAAGTTCAAGGATGTGTTGCAAGGTTTTTTTTTTTTTGTGTCTTGCAGGAGTTTTTTTTTTTTTTTTTTTTTTAATTTTTCCTGAAGATTCTTTGCATAGTTTTCTAAGGATGTCTTGCAAGGTTTTCATGGTTGTAACTTTTCACTCAGCTTGGGAACTCACAGTCTCATTTCCTTTTGTAATGAACTCAACCTTGTCATAACTGTGTTTATTACTGCCACCACCACTACCACTACCACCACCCTACAATACATGTATCTTGTCTAACTGTGCTTACTGAATCATGATTTTTTTTACTGTTTTCCTTTAGTTGACCAATTCAAATATTTTGATAGGGACTCAGATCCTTTGATAGAGACTGAAATAGTTTGGTAAAGACTCAGATCCTTTGATAAATACCCAGTTCTGTTGATAGAAATTCAGATTGATTGGTAGTGAAGTGTGGTGTGGGCTGATAAACTCTTGATGGTGTAGTCAGGTGTAAAGTGTGGTGTGGACAGATAGGATTTGGTGTTGTGGTTTGCTGGGTGTAATGGTGTGATGCAGACTGAGTGGGATGTGGTAGTGTGGTGTTGGTGAAGTCGGTGTGGTGTAATGGAGTGTGTTGCATACTAACCAACATGTAGTGATGTAACATTACTTAGTATCAACAATATACATGTGATGGGCACTGTTTAGACGCACCAGTAATGGAATTTTAATGGTGAAATGTTTGCCTTGTTTTCTCTCTCTCTCTCTCTCTCTCTCTCTCTCTCTCTCTCTCTCTCTCTCTCTCTCTCTCTCTCTCTCTCTCTCTCTCTCTCTCTCTCTCTCTCTCTCTCTCTCTCTCTCTCTCTCTCTCTCTCTTCATTTTCACATATACAGTACTTACATCCAAGACATTTAATACCCCATTAGTCTGTACTGGATAGAGGAGGTAGGTACTGTTATTAATTCTCTCTGGCTGTGTTGTTATTCTGCCTCTTCACTCCTCTGAATAGCAAAAGGTAAGAGGGTGTATTGGTATTGTCTTGTGTCCGCTCAATACTCCTTAGTGTTCCCTTACTTGTGTACTAAAGTTTTGAATCACTAGAGTATTTATTTACTATTTATTTTTCATTGTGTCATTTACTTGCTGACGGAAACTTGGATGTCTTCACAATCTTTAGTATGTCACTGAATTATTTGGTGTCTAGAATAACGTTCTGATAGCATGTCACTTCCTTGCTGCCTCAAGCCTTCACTCCTATGATTTATCAATATTTATACCAAGATATTAGGTGTGATTTCTATATTGTATTGTACTCAAGTGTGAACAGTCTCAAGCATGGATGTGTTTATGTTTTGGTGGAACAAATGAATGTGTGTGTGTGTATGTATGTATGTATGTATGAAGATGAGCAAGTGAACACATGTATCTTGCATTCATTTTCTTGAAGTTCAGTGAATTAATCCTTAATACAAAATGGTCTTGTTTAATTTTACTTGGAAGGGATGAAGGTGTAAGAGGAGTAATATTTTTTCCACCTCACCCAGTAGATGGTAGTCCCTTCACCCCTCTGCTGCTTATGACTTTTTATTTAATTTGAGATAGTAGTCATTAATCCCTCAACTCCTGATAGCACTTCTTATTTCAATTGAATAATCAAAGACAATTCAGTAGATTGAAGTGAAAATGAGAGGGATTTTCAGGGGTATTTGCATGACACTAGTGGCAGCTTAACAAGGATCCCACATCACTAATGGGGAAAAAAAAACATCAAGCAGTAACTGATTAATCATCTGTGAAGCCTTTAAAAATAGCCCTCATTAGATTTCAAAAGATTTCAATGTACATTTTTAAGCATCTTTTTCTTAACATTTTTCTAGGACTCATCAGAAGACAACAAACTTAAGGTCATAGCAGCTCCCATGGTCTCTATCAGCCTGTCAGCACTCACCTCAGCCACCTCCTCCACCACCACCACCAGCGCCTTCACCAGTACCAGGGTCAAAGAGGAGCCAGCAACCCGTGCTGACAGCTCCTCTAGTCCCTCGAGTGGTGTCACAAGTGCCGAGGACAGATTACACGTCACGGAGAATGGTAAGGCTTGGCTGGGTTCACATTACCTGCTCTGGAGAATGTTTGCAGGGAAGAATTGCAATAGGAAAAAGCATTCTACTTCCACAGTGTCGTGGTTCTTCTTAAATTTTAATGTTATATGCTGGTGGGAAATATGATAAGTCAGACGATTTTAACCCCTTCAGTACAAGGATGTATTTTTACCATGAGGTTTGGGTATGATTAGACAATTTTATATACATTAGGAAGGGTTTATGGAAGTCAGAAGGTTAATAGCCAGGGTCTTCACTGTTTTAATCCCCACATAAGTTTCTAAAGCTGTATAGAATCATTAAATAGTAAACAGAACGAATACAGAAATGCGTCATGTTATTGAAGAGGTTAAAGATTTCATTAAAAGGTAATTGAGTGGAATAAGGATGAAAACAGAAAAGAATTGACAATAGACTGAAAATAGTAGAGTAAAATAGTGTTAAGAACAGACTAGGGAATAGAATTGAGAATAAGAATAACCTTTGGCATTCTCTAGGTGACGGCAGGAGTCAGAAGAGGAGAGACGAGCAGAGCAATGACAGTGAGGACAGCTTGCCAGGACTCACAATAGACATGGGCACCACAGACTCGGCCGCTGCAGTGCCCAGTGAGCCTAGGAATGGTAAAAATTTGGGTGAGAGCTGGCGTGTTAGTGTATGAGTGTTGCATGGTTGGTGGAGGTACTGAGAGGCGTGTAACAAAGAAGGTATTAAGGAAAAAAATCCTAACAAAAGTGAATATAGCACCTTTATGAGCTCAAATGTACTCTCATGTTCCCTATCAAGTGTATTCTCTTGTTCATACTCTTTTTTTATTTGCCATACCAATTCTATTTCTGCCCTTCATGCATCCTCTCATCACTGTGGCTTTTTAATGCATGTGTGTGTGTGTGTTTCAGGCATTCCACCGGGCACCTCTGTTCCGTGGAAGAAAGACCCCAATGATCCGAATGATGATTGGTGTGCTGTGTGTTGGGATGGCGGGGATCTCATCTGCTGTGACTTCTGTCCTAAGGTGGGTCATATTAGCGTGTTGTCTTGTCAGAAGTGTTCAGGAAGAGGCAAGGCGTTAAGGGAAGCATGTTATAGAATAGGGAGGAAAATTGAAAAGATATACCAGTTTACTTTTGACAGCTACAGAATAGTGAGTAAGTGAGATTGGACTGTCACTTAGGGCAATGAAAAAGGTATAAAAGAATGGTGTTGTCCACCAAAGAATGTACTAAAAAATGCTATCTGAATTGGAGGATAAGTTTGATGGCAAGAATGTTCAGAGTATGAGTCAGCGTGAGTGAAGAATTGTCTATGTACTGGAATGTTGCATGGACATGAACCATTCCACCATTCCCATTCCAGGTATTCCATGTGCACTGCCACATCCCCACCCTGACACACCTTCCTACGGAGAATGAGAAGTGGCAGTGCATGCTGTGTACAGACATGGACGGCCTGCAGCTCCTCGACCCCAATGAGAAATCAAAAAGAAAGTTGGAGCTCACTACCCGAGATCTCAAGGTGGCCCAGAGGATACTGCTGGAGCTCTACTGTAACTATGAAGCATCTCAGCCCTTTAGAGAACTGGTGGACCGGGAGGTGAGTGTCTCTACTAGTTTCCTTACACTAACTCCCATGAAAATTGAAAGATGTAGGGAAATGGACACAAATACTCTGCATCAGTTTTCTTGTGCTAATGCCACTAAAAGTTGGTGGAAACATAGGAAAAAGATACACAAACATTTAGTACGGGATTTCTTGTACTAATGACAGATATAAAATTTAACAAAAAACTGGAAAACTGAACAGAAATAACATGTATAAAGTAGGTTAACTGACTGAGAGATGCAGGTCCTTACATTGCCTTGTTAGTAATTCCAACATACCTCACACCTTACAGCTGACAGAATACTACGAGGTGATCAAGCATCCAATGGCGCTGGAGATTGTGAAGAGGAAGCTGGCCACAGACTCTCCTGACCCTTACCAGTGTTTGGAGGACTTCGTCAGGGACATCAGACTCATCTTTAAGAACTGCTATGAATTCAACCCAGTAAGAGAACTATTTTTGTACAAAGTGTTTAGGGATTTCAGAGATCATCAACTTTTTCCTAACTTGCAGGGCACACTGGAGGAAGGACTCTGGATTTACTGTGGTCTCATGGCTGGAGTAGATGCAGGATAAAGTCTTATAATGAAGGGCAGGAATAAACTGTGGAACTTTGCTGTGGATATATTTAGCCAGCTCTGCTGTGCTCCTGGGGTGTGGTTCAGTAGACCATAAGACACATTTCCCTTTCCTTGCAGGGAGTGACAGGCTAAGATTGTAAAGGATGTAATAATAATGATGATGATTAAGTATCTTTCAATTTGATTCTGTGACTACTATGTGACACTGTTCAACCTAGTAGACCAGGTCCAAGATTGTATATTTTCCTTTTCAGAGTTTGTTTTTCCTACCTAGCATAAGGTCACAACTCTTGACCTACACCAGGTACCTAATCACTGCTAGGTGAACATAGGCTACACCATAAAGAAGTCTACCCAAAGACTTCTTACCTAAGCCAAAATTTGAACTTGTTAATTTACTATGAATTGTACTCTCTAATCACTGTGCTACCAGGCTGTGTGTGTGAATGTCAGATGGCTGGCCTGGTATATAGGACCTTATTCAGAGATGGTTTGCTCTAGCCATGATTATTTTTCAAGGTCACAGACATGATTAGTGGAGTTTTCAAAAGCGTTTCTCCAGTTAATAATATGAAAATCTGGCCTATATGCCTTAAGAATTATAAAAACATCCTCAAAAACTTGTGTAAATTTAAATGTTCAAAACCCTCTTGAAATAGTGTGGGTGAAGCACAGAAGTGTTAGAGAATATAAGCCATAGATAGATCAAATTTCACCTGCGATGCTCAAACTAACGATCTGTCCATTCACTCCGCAGAAAGACACAGAAATCTACCAAAATGCCAAGATTCTAGAGGACTTTTTTGAGCAGCTACTGGAGAAGTGGTTGACAGACTACGCGTTTGACACCATGGATGGCGTGCAGGACCCAGATACTCCAGAACCAAAGAAGAAGAAGAAACCCAGCAAGGAGACAGACAGTGTATTTCACTTTCACTGAACTCTTTGGTTGGTTGTAAGTAGGAAAAAAAACATTTATGCATATTCTCTCTCAGCAAATTCTTGACGTACGCAGACGTAAAGTTAGTTTTTTATATTCCCTCGAAAAGAAGAAAATATTGGCCTTGTTGAATGAGTGGTCATTTTTTTCTGGGTTAATATTTGCCAAGATCTCAGAATGTATATTGTGAAGTGTGGGAGAGAAGGTGAGAGAAGAGCAGTGTGAATATGAAGTGTAAGAAGATAGAAAGAGGAACAAGAGAGACAGACGAGAAGAGTGATGCAATATTGAGTTGTGGAGATGAGAGAAGAATGGATGGAAAAGAAGAAGGCAGAGAAGTAGGGAAAAAAGAACAGGAAGGGCAGAAAGGGTAAGAGAGAGAAAAAAAAAAGAATGTGTTAGCATTGAACTGAAAACACACACACACACACACACACACACACACACACACACACACACACACACACACACACACACACACACACACACACACACACACACCGCGTAGTGTAGTGGCTAGAACACTCGACTCACAATTGAGAGGGCCAGGTTCGAGTCCCAGCGCGGCAAGGCAAATGGGCAAGCCTCTTAATGTGTGGCCCCTGTTCACCTAGCAGTAAATAGGTACGGGATGTAACTCGAGGGGGTTGTGGCCTCGCTGTCCCGGTGTGTGGAGTGTGTTGTGGTCTCAGTCCTACCTGAAGATCGGTCTATGAGCTCTGAGCTCGCTCCATAATGGGGAAGACTGACTGGGTGACCAGCATGCAACCGTGGTGAATTACACACACACACACACACACACACACACACACACACACACACACACACACACACACACACACACACACACACACACACACACACACACACACACATATGAAAAAGGTTGTTTATGTGCCTCATCTCTGACCAACAAACATGTTCCTTATTCCTGATATTGTGAAATATTTTATGGTTTCTCCTGTTGTAGTATTCTTAAGTCCATCTATTTATTTTTTTATGAGTGAAGGAGGTTGGTCAAGGGCACAAAAAAAGTTAAAAACATGAGTTCAGTTGCTATTCCCCAGAAAGGTCAGTATGAGAAAGGGTTTGCAAAAGTTTGATGGATTTAAGTTTGGAGATGTCTTGAAATTCCTCTTGTGAAACAGTGGAAATCATAAATATGCAGAGAGTCCTAGCATTTATATGTGAAAGGAAGGAAGGAGTGAAGGTACTGCCTATCTCTCTCTCATTAGTATTGTGGTCTGAATGTAAGTGGAAAGAGATTAATAAGGAGAGTGTTCCAGAGTTTACCAGTGAAAGGAATGAGAGAGTGAAGCTACTTGTCAACTCTTGTAGTAGTGAGCAATAGTGATCCTTGAAACAAACCCTTCACCAAAGAAGTGTCCCACAACAAGACAAAACCTTTTATATTACTCCAGTGGCTACTCTGTGTGGACTTGGCTTCATTGTACTGTCCTTTGCTCAATATCAAGCTATGATCCTTGAAACACAGCAAGACCTCAAGGAGACACAAGGCAGACTTGAGGCAGACCCAGTGCAGGCAGATAGACAGACAGACAAGCAAGCAGGCAGGCAGACAGACAGACAGGATAACAAACAGATAAAACATACCATTAATAAGTTAAATCACCCGTTATGTAAATATATATATATGTCTATCCTTTTATCTATCTTTTCTGTCTGTCTGTCTTTCTTTTTATATTTGATCCTTCCTCAAATAGGAGTGAGCCATTGTCTGCAGCTGTAGTTTTATGATGACGATGACGATGAAATAGCAGTGATGACTTCTTTGTGCTAGTTATTTATTGTTTTGTGTAGTTTTATACATAGTTGTTTGTGTGAGGAGATTAAGTTCCTCTCTGTATGTATAGCTGCATTATCAATTTTTTTCTTCTTTTTTTGTGTGTGTGTGTATATTTGTTTGTTTAGAACAGTGACTTGAGGATAAATTTCCAATCTGTCTTTTATAAAGACCTTCGCCTTTCAGTACACTGAGATGATTGACAGTGACATGTCCCTTCCTTCATGGAAAGCTGGTGTGCTTGAGTTCACCTGTGAGTGAGAGTGGAGAAGTGGAGGCTGTGTTGGTAGCCTCCCTCTACCTCACATCCTCACTGTGGAGATGAGGGAAGAAGGTATGGGATGAGTGGAGTCCTGGCCATCCTTCCTCTACCTCACACCCCTGCCTTGTAGATGAGGGAGGAAGGTTGGGCACAAGTGAGCACCTTGCCAGCCTCGTCACACCTCCCATCCATGGCTTGATTGAGGTGTGAGTGAGGGTGTTGGGCACATCACTTGATGGTGAATGAACTAAGAAGGAAGAAGGAAGTTGTAAGAATACATTTGGTCTGACATGGCAGTCCCTGAAGCCCTTCGTGTCCCACAAGTGCTGTGGCCTGGCTGGTGTGAGGGTGCCTGGTGACATAGGCAAGGAAGACTGCCATTCTCCCTCCATAACCAACAAACACATACAAAACTTTTCATTGAAGGAAAATATCAAAACCTTCTTTAAGTAATGCCCAGTGAACAGAAATCACTGCTGTTACTGCACAATGTTAAATATTTCCAAATCTACATGCTACATTTCATTATCATGTTTGTGTTATATTCAATTCACTCATGTTCTGTATTTCTAAAGTGACGATTTAAAACCAAATTATCACATGTAATATTTTTCGTAAAATCCTCTCGGTGAATTTACCTGTATAATTTTTATCAAATAAATTACCATGAAATTTAAATGATACTGATTTTTAGTTGTTGTTATTGTAAAAGTTACTGTATTTGTTGACTGTTTACAGTTGCAAGTGTTGAGTGTAGAGTGTGGTGTGTCGCTGCCTTGGTGTTGGTGGTGGTGATGGCCGTACTGTGCCTGCAGGTCAGAGGTCAGGTCAGCAGCATGTTGTGTGGTGAGGGACGCCATCTCACAGTATTACTTGATATTATATACATGAGTAGGATTATTAATGCCATGGGATGGGAGGAATTGTCTTGATGATTTAGTTAAGGGATATGTTGCATTATTTCACAGCATTACCACTCTGATTATATGGTACGAGAGAGAGAGAGAGAGAGAGACATTCACATAACTTTCAACCATTTCATTTTACTTTATTTTGTTGTGTTTCCCTTTTTTTCTTTTCCATATATCTTTTAGTAGACAGCTCAGGATATGGTGCACTCTATGTTTGGACACAAATACCTAAATATTGAATGCACACACACACACACACACACACACACACACACACACACACACACTTTTACACACACATACGCACACACACATATATACACACTCACACACTGCCATCAAAGTTGTCTTTCTCTCAGCATCACAGACATGCATACATTCACACTATTTTTTTTGTCCATTGTCATTAACTGTTTTCTATCCTTATTCAGTAATTTATTTGATTTTACACACACACACACACACACACACACACACACACACACACACACACACACACACACACACACACACCAGATGACCGGGGTTCGATTCTCCGGCCGGGTGGAGATATTTGGGTGTGTCTCCTTTCACGTGTAGCCTCTGTTCACCTAGCAGTGAGTAGGTACGGGATGTAAATCGAGGAGTTGTGACCTTGTTGTCCCGGTGTGTGGTGTGTGCCTGGTCTCAGGCCTATCCGAAGATCGGAAACAATGAGCTCTGAGCTCGTTCCGTAGGGTAACGTCTGGCTGTCTCGTCAGAGACTGCAGCAGATCAAACAGTGAATTACACACACACACACACACACACACACACACACACACACACACACACACACACACACACACACACACACACATACATTGAGGAAAGGAAGGCAGAACTGCTAACCTTCCCCTAGCAGATTAAAAGCTCACATCAGGCATCTCGTCCCTGTAAGGTGACTTGAGGCTACAGACTGAAAGGAGGTGAGCCTGAATTGTTACCATCCAGATGTCAGAAAATGTTAATATATTATTGAATAGCTACTGAAAGGATTGATTAGTCAAAGGAAGATCAAAGCCTGTACAAGACAGAGATACATTCGGAACGTTTTGTCCGTGATTCCTTCAAACTTGGTTTTATCTCTGAGCTTATTTCTGAAATGCTGTGGTGTCCTGTCTTGTGTCTGAACCCTTAATGGGTTGCTGAGGGAGCTTCTGTGGTCTTTTAGTGGGAAAGACAGAAGCAGTAGGAATCTTTATCTGTGGGTCATTCAAAGAGAAATATAATTAATATATTGTTCTTGATTCATGTAAAGAAATTCACAGAATTATATGAGATATGTATTTTTGGATGATCCTGAGTTTGTTCCTCCTTCACTTACTCTTCCTTATATTACACGTCCCCTTTTTAGCAGCTGTTATTGGAGTTGCTTCTAACAACATTTTCATTGCCCTCCCTGGAAGACTTTAGATCCTGATGAAGATAACTGGTGACTTTTGTGTCACCATCTCTTACGGACATCTTTGTTGTTGCCTTTGACAAAGAAAATATTGTCAAGGGTAGATTTATCTCCAAACCTTCTACTAGCCATCAGAATCTCTTCATATCTTTATCTTGAGTTTCCTTTCAGGTTGTGTTATTCCTGGTAGCTTAGATTGAGCAAACACTGCCTCAGACATGGCAGACCTAATGATTTCCAACCTTCGTGTTTTTACCCTATACTTTTGTTGTTCAGTGCTCCAGTCTAAAGAACTTCACCTTTCTCCTTCTTTATTATTACAGACTCAGCAGATCCAGTGACATTAAAAAAATATCTTTTTAGTTCTTGTGTTGTGCCTTGTTCCTTCAGGCTAGAGAACCTCTAAGCCTTTCTTTTTCTTTGTAAATTGAATGATTGGATCAGTGTTGAGTTCTGGTTTCATATCAGTATATATTTTTATTGGTGAGATGAATTCTTGCTGTTCGTTTTGACATGGACGCAAAAAAGTGGAGGTTGTTGTAATGAATCCCACTCCTCCACACCACAAGTCTATAGAAGTGCTTTAATTATTTTTATTCCTAGTGAAGTTATCTATTGTATGTAAAATTAGGTAAGTTGTAAAGATTTGAAACTATGTAAGGTTTTATCTTGGACTTTTTTGAAATTGTAAGTAAAATTTAAGAGGCAGATTTGTACTATTATGTTTTGTGTTTGTTGCATTTTGATTAATTTTGCATATGACTTGACCTGACACATATTTTTCTTCTGGACTATTTTCTGACATGGAGGGAAATACACTGTTTTTTTTATGACTTTTTGTTGTGTTGTAAAGTTAAAGAAAAAGTTATATCTATAAGGAAGAGACACCATAAATAGATTTTTGTATAAAGTTACAAGGTGTTTTGACATTGTGTGCATAATTTAACTTTATGACTGAAGTAAGTAATGACCGATGTGATTTGACAAGTATTAGGTCACTCTTCTCATCTACAAAATGAATTAGGTTGGGTCAGCTCAAGTGAGGTTGCCACATATAACTTGATCAGGATTTAAGGGAAATTTCTGATAAGAGGTAACAGCATCAAAACTTCATGCCATGATTTCATTCTATAGTAGAAAATTATGATAAGAGGTCTATTAATTTATCTATCCATTTCATAAACCAGCCCAACAATCATACAGACCATACACACACACACATCATTCACACAGGTAGCTTTGTTGGGGTGTGAATAATGTGTATATAAGTGTGTGGTGGTTTGGTCACTCCATGTGGGTATAGCCAGGTATATTGTAGATGGATAGATGAGAGGTAACAGTAACAGCATCAAAATCTTTAAAACATATATATGATAAAAAGCTGATATTTATTTAATCTCATAGTGGTAAATTGGTTGTAATAATATGAAGTATTTTGTTGTAATTTTAGCAGCTGTCTATTAGTTAAGGAAGAACTTTAACAGCAGCAGTACACACAGCAATAAAACCTTGTGTGGTGATCAAAGAGCAGATATTCATTAAACAAAGTGAAAATTTTATGCTGTTTCATCCCCAAGTTCTTATTCCTCATATATCGAGTCTTAATTTTCTTGTTCTTCCTTTGTTCCATTCCATAAATCTATATTTCTGTGAGGCAAACTTTTTTTTTTTTTTTTTTTTTTTTTTTTCTTGGGTTTGTTCAAGAGTTTCTTTATATATCAAGGTTCTCTTCACAACAACATTAGCTTATTTATATCAGACTTTAATATTTTGTTCATCACTTTATAGGTTCATGTGTGTTTGAAGTTGTGTCTGATTATTTTCTCTCATTCTTGAGCCTTTGAAGGAAGAAAAGGAAGGAAAGTACATGCACACACTGAAATATGATAGTATTCTGATGGCTTCCTTATAATTTTATCTTAATTTCTTCTCTAAAATTTTCTTGTTTTCCTTATGAAATGTTTATCAATGAGGAAAGAAAAGGCTTAATACACACACACACACACACACACACACACACACACACACACACACACACACACACACAAAACAATGATAGCTTTTAGATAATTTTTCTCTTACTATTACTGTCTCTAAAATCTCTAATGTCTAACATCTGAGTAAAATGTCCATTCAGGAAGGCATTTCATGTACTTGTGTTGTATATCATGTTGTATGTAATGCCTAAGATGTATAATTTCTTTCTCTTGTTAAAGAATTGCCTGAGTCAGGTTTGGATGATTTCTGCATTTTATTTATGTGCATATTTGTTTATACATTCATTTTACCATATGGCACAGTTGCCTTCATCATGTCCAGGGTGTGAGTTGCCTTAGATTTACCTTCATCTTACTGCAAGAAATGACTTGAGCAGTGTGTTGGTGAAAGTGATGATATATGTCTTGGTTAAATAGATAAAAGACCTTCAGGGAAATGAACTAATACCTTGGCTGATGTATGCTGTCCTCATCATGTCCAGGTTGTGAGCTGTGTAAGATTTAACATTCACTTTATTCCAAGAAATGACTCAGGCAGTTTGTTAATGAAGGTGATGATGTACAACAGTGCTGGGTGACAAGTAGCTACTATATCCTGCCTGATGTATGCTGCCTGGGAGCCACAAAACCACAGCAACTGCCAGTGCCAGAAAAGATGTGAGCTTTCAAATTAAGAACAGTAGGAACAACATTCCTCTACACTAAATCAAATGAAAAAATTACATTTTTCAACATTATCGCCACTGAAATGCAAGATGTTATAGGGAACGTTAGCCAAGTCTGCTGTGATATTCCAGAAGACGTGATGGTGTCATGTACTGTAGTCATTGTAACAAAATACTATCTACCTCTTCACAAGACAGTGCTTGCCTGCTTACCTGGCCTACCTGCCTATTATTCTAGGATTCCGTCATCAAAAATGTGGTGAGTAGAGAGTGTTCTCATATTCTATTAATGCTATTTGTACAAACAGGAAGATTACAGAGACATTTTGGGTAAAGGGAAGGAATGATATGTGACAGACACACACCTGCACTGTCATTAAAAATGTAGCCAACAGAGAGCATCCCTCATATTTTACTAACACTACCTGTACACACTTAAAGGTTGCCAAGAAGGGAAGGAGTGGTGTGATGACACTCGCATGAGAGGAAATGTGTTGTCTGATTTATGCAAACGATCAAACATTATGAGCTAGGGATTTATGAAAAGAAAGAAAGGAAAAGTGTAGACAATATGTAGAGGTTTTTATTAGAGACATTAATATGAAAACAAGTAAATATGTATCATAAATAAGAACAACCTATTTTATCTTGTTTCAAATGAAGGAATGAAATTTGCTTCCTCTTCTTGAAGTTTAAGAACAAAACATACAAATGACTTTCCTATTTTCTTTGAGAAGAGTCAAGAGATTTCATTCTAATTTAGAAGATGCAGATGTGAATGTAATTTGCTGAGAGAGAATTGAAAGAATAAATAGTTATATTTTAAAAACTAATGATCGTAATGTACTATAATTCTTCTGTTATTATTATTATTATTATTATTTTTATTATTATTATTATTATTATTATTATTATTATTATTATTATTATTATTATTATTATTATTATTACAATAGATATATATTAAAATATGCCAGTATTTTTACTTCCCAGCTAATTATTGGTATGGCTGCATGTGTATATCATTGCTGTCTGTATTAAGCTGTGTGTGCCAACACTCACCATGTGTCTGACCCTCACACAAAAACTCACCATGTGTTTGAACTCAAACAAACACTCACCATGTGTCTGACCCTCTCACAAACACTCACCATGTGTTTGACCCTCACACAGACACTCACCACATGTCTGACCTCAAACACTCACTATGTGTTTGACCCTCACACAGACACTCACCACTTATCTGATCTCAAACACTCACCATGTGTCTGACCCTCACACAAACACTCACCATGTGTCTGATCATCACACAAACACTCACCATGTGTCTGACCCTCACACAAACACTCACCATGTGTCTGACCCTCACACAAACACTCACCATGTGTCTGACCCTCACACAAACACTCACCATGTGTTTGAACTCAAGCACTCACCACATATCTGACCCCAAACAAAATCTCACCAGGTGTCTGACCTCAAACAAACACTCACCACATGTCTGACCTCAAACAAACTCTCCAGGTGTTTAACCCTCACACAGACACAAACACCTGCACTAATCTGTCCATTTACATACCTATATTTCTTACAGGACCAAGTCAAGCTGTCAATGTTATCCAGTCCTTTAATACTAAATTGTCACACACACACACACACACTTTTGTTTTCAGAATGTAGGATGTCAAGTTGTAGAAACAACATTGAAAAATATGTTTTTGTTTTTGTTTTTAGAATTAAGGATAATGATAGTAGGTGTGTTTATATTGCAACCATTCTTTATTGATATAGTACTATTTATTATATACAACAGAGTTTCTCTTCTACACTACACAGTACACCCTGCTAATACACACACACACACACACACACACACACACACACACACACACACACACACACACACACACACACACACACACAGAGGTACACTTAATGCCTGTCACACCCACCAAATACACTCCCTATAAAATTTACATAGAAAAAAAAAAAATAATGATAATAATGATTCATGTTCATGAAATGTCTTACATTTCATAACAAGGCAAGGTAAAAATAATAATAGCAGTAATAATAGTCATATTCTTTACATATACACTAATCATAAATATTTTCCATCAACATATATACAATACTTGAATATGTAAGTGATTCATTTTATGGTCTCCAGCATTACTGAATGCTACAAATTGTGTGAAACACACCCCTTCTACTGGCCATGGTGAGCCAATGCAAGGTCAGGGAGGACACACCCAGGGCAACTCCCTTCCTGGCTTGTGAACCAAGTACAACTTAACACTTCACGTCCTTTACTGGATCAGTTGAGGATCAGTGACCGTTGCTGTGCTTGGGCTGGGTTAGTCTTGTTACAGTTATGTTAGATGCATTTACTTATAGATCATAGGTTTGTATTAATACCTGGTGCCATACTTACCCCTTGCTATGCTGTGAGTGTTAACCTGCTAGCCTGGCCACTGCGGAGCCACAGCAAGCAAGGGTCACTACTCTTGGTGATTTTTTGCCTCAATGCTGGGGCTACAGTGACTTGAATGTGGCAACACTGGCCAGGTGACAAGCTACCACCGAAGACAAATACCATCATGTTCTAGTACTGTGGTCTGGCATTAATCCTCTGCAAAGGTTTCAGATCTGCGTACATTGTTACTATTTGTACCTTTTATTATAGTGTTACAGCATACTTTCTTCTAACAGTCTGTGTCGTTACAATTTTTAGAAGTTTGTAACATTTTGCTTTACTATTATTTTACTCTACTGTGATTTTTATAATTTTTATGATTTTGCAGTGGCACTGTATGACTGTGATGATGTGGTGCCAGGCTGCTAAACCAATCAGTGTTGCTATTTGTTCATATAGATAACCCAATAGACTGACAAACAGACAGAGTGGTGACCTGACCTGACTTAACCCACCCCATGAAGCTTAGAGTCGGTGACCTTCACTCTGCTGTGAGAACATCACCTGTCTAGTGTGTCTGTGCATCTTTTCAGTATATGACGCTCTGTATAAATGTCACTACTTTATATATACAGTACATTAATGTGGTCTTCTAGTAAGGCACTTCCAATATGCACTTCAATCTCTCAAACTACATCACTTCACATCACATGACTTGTCTTATTCAGTTTGTCCAAAAATCTATCTGAGTGTACACCACAACTCCCTGACTGCTACAGCTTTCCCTCAAGTTAGTCAAATGTTGTGTAAGAGTATACAGTAATTTTTGAGAGACAAGTACATATCACTGATAGTAAGAGGAGTACCACTGATGGTAAAGTGAGTGGATGGAATATTTCAAACTCTTCAGTGTCTATTACTTCATTCCCACTCCAAGTTGTCTATCCTCACTCTGCAGACCCACCAAGCATCATTGGGGCATCAGCAGTCAGGGAGTTCAGAGCAGCTCATGAAAGCACAGTAATGGCTAGCTAATAGTGTCTTTTACATTTACTATGAGTACCTACAAGTCACACATTGTAGTAAGGCTTCTTTATGGACATACTTTTATCTGGGCTTGAAGTGACTGACAAGTAACACTACAACACTTCACTACCTATTATTCTGTTATCACTACATTCATCTCTATGTTAACCCATTCAATACATATCATAGCTTGGAGTGACCAATGAGTAACTACAATACAACACTTCACTACCTATTAATCTATTCTCATCACATTGATCTCTTCATTTCAAGTCTATTAATGCTCTGTCCTAATCTTTGCCTTACTGATGCCCTTCTCTCTCTCTCTCTCTCTCTCTCTCTCTCTCTCTCTCTCTCTCTCTCTCTCTCTCTCTCTCAGCAAAGCAAAGAATTGCAGTAATATTCTAAATAACATTTTCTTAAGGTTATTGACAGCAAACAGATAAGGATACAATAATTCCTTCTAAAATGTAATCTTCAGCAGGGAAAGAATGAATATAACTGTAATTTCAACATCATCTTGTCATTTCCAGCTGTTTTAATGTTTGAAATATACATCATGCTTCTCCCTTCCCTTTATTTATTAATTTTTTTTTTATAGTAGCATGCTGTATTATTCTATTTTCTGGGTCATGTTTTTACTTTTATCTTTTCTCCGGCTCTCTATCTTATTTTTATAATTTTCCTTTAGTTTAATTGCAGTTTTTCTTTTCCTTCTATTTCATATATTCATTTATTTTTACTTTTACTATTATGAATTTCTTCATTTCCTTGAGTTGGGATTTTCTTTTCTTGTCCTATACAGCATACAACATGGCATTGATTTCCATTACTTATTTATATTTCAGCTTCTTCCATTCCTTTCCCTGCTGAATGAATGCAAACACACTGCTGAGGATTTGTGAATAATGGATGACAACAAAATATACATAAAATGTTGCTGAGTGACTCGGGGAACACCAGCGATACACTACACAGACACTTAATGGTACACCAAAACATGACAGATCACCCCGTAGTAATACCCAAGTGTTCTACTGCATATAGTAACCATCATAATAATAATGATGATAATTGATAGACTGTAAACACGGTTGCTTCCCTGAATAACAAATCTATATGTCTATATGCAAAATACTTATAGTCTAAGTCTTCATATATATATAATTTGGCTTTCTTTCATCACATTTATTGGGGGAAGATTTTTTTTATTTGCATTTCCATTGCAAATGTCAACTATCGTTAAGTAGAAGGCAATGAGACTTATTTAGTTTGAGCATTTAAGTGAACAGGGTAAATCAAAATTATTTCTTTTGTAGTGTAACCAAAATTATACTGATGGAGTTAGTGCAGTGTAGGAAGTGGCTTTATAATGGAGGGACAGGGGCTAGCAAGCCAGTGTGTGTAGTGCAACCTTGCCATGGGTGTGTGTGGCCAGCTGTGCCATGCCGGAGCCCCTGGTGTGTAGCAGGGTGGTGCTTGAGACAGTACCTTTCCCTTGCCATGGATGTGTGTGGCCAGCTGTGCCATGCCAGAGCCCCTGGTGTGTGGCAGCATGGTGCTTAACACAGTACCTTTTCCCCTGGTGCTGATGTGGCTACCAGTATGTGATCCAACAATAATAATGATGATAATAATAATAATAGTTACTATAATTTTGGTTCCACTACAATTTCACATCAATAATATGTTCAAACACATCAAATAATAATTTATCTTACATAAAAACCATCACATTACTAATATATACATCATATAATATGACCAGAATTATATTACGTATCATTATGATTATTATTTTTATTATAAATGAATTTTTTATTAATGCACAATGAAGAGTCAATAATCCAAACGTAAAATACATTATAACATTAATAGATATAATAATAATAACAAAAATGATGGTCAATAATATAATTTCAGCCACATTGGATAACAAATTAATTGAAAATGTAAATTTCCTACAATAACAAAAGATTACACTAACATTTAAATATTATAAAGATATGCTTGTGTTTTTTTACCTTCCATCTTCTACCTTTATCTTTTAGGCACCAAGAAAACTATGTATGTTTAACAGGCACCAACAGGCACCAGCAGTAGCAATAGTGGGCCTGGCTAATGCAGTCAGCCAATCCTGTCTTCCTTCTCTTCCTTTTCCTTTTTGTCTTATGTTTCTAGATAAAGCAGTCAAGCAGCTTCCACTTCCTCCTCTTCTTCCTAGGTAGAGCAGTTAGCCAGTTTCCTCTTCCTCATCATCCTCCTTTTTCTCCTTTCAAGTTAGCCAGCCTTTTCCTTACCTCTTCCTCCTTCTTCTCCTTCAGTTTACTTAATCTAGGTTCTACCACCACTCCTGGTCTTGTCCAAATATCTGTTTTCCTAAAAGTTGATGTAATTTCCTTGCCTCCATCATCTCTTCTTCAAGTGTTTTCCATATGTCTATATATCTAAAGGGAAAAGCTGTACCTACTTCTTCGTATCACTCAAAAATCTTCCCTTGGAGGGTTTCAATGGAATAGAAATCTGAGTTTTTGAAGATTGACTAAATAACTGACTGATTGATTAATTGGCTGTCTCATCTGCTCCAAGGCTCACACTGCCACTACTTGCCATAAGAATAAACAAAATAAAGACTGGTGTGAGATACAGAAGGCGCTATGCTCAGGCTTCCTCTCGGAATTACACTTTCTCCTCACCACTACTTCATATATCTACAAAGCCCAGAGTAGTGTGAGATCCAGAAGGTGCTACACTCATTTTTTGCCTCTCCTCTCCCCTTTAAAGTCTAAAGAAGGAGTGTGAGGTACAGACAGCATAGGCCTGCACTCACTCCTCACCACTCCTCTATCTTTAAAAGTATACAGTACATAATTAGGAGTAGTGTAGCATGAAATATGCCATGCTTACACTGAGTCCTGCAGTCACTCTTCACTGAATAGAAGATGCTACACTTACTCCTCACCACCTGTTGCCCCTGATAACCAGTAGTTTGAGACAGAGGACCCTCACACTCTCTCACACTCTCTTCTCTCCACACAGAAAGCGCTACATAATGACGCAAGGTCGAGGACGCGGGCCAAGACCCACTGCGGCCATCACAGCGCTGGTGAACACTTCCTGCAGCCCATCCTGACTCTTGGCTGAACACTCAACATACTTGGAGAGTCGGTGTCGCTTCACCAACTTCTTGCCATCACGTTGAGTCAACACATCCAGGTTCCTCACGTCCATCTTAGTGCCTGTTGGAGATTGGTAAATGTTAATAATTCTCGGCAGTTCCTTTTTTTTACTGAAAGGAAGCTGGAATAGAATTGGAAAGGGCCAGAATAGTGCCAGAAAGGAATGAAGCAGAAATGGAAGAGATGGAATGGTACTGGAAGCTAGTGAAATAGTACTTGAAGTGGCTATGAGAATAATACTAGAAGGATCTAGGATGGTATTAAAAAGACAGAATAATTGTTAGAATGAACTGTCATTATACTTAAAAAGACAATACTGGGAGAGGCAGGAGTAGTAATGGAGAGGAAACTAAAGTAGCAATGGAAAGGTCTGAAAAAAAAAAAAGTACTGGAGATAGAAGGAGGTTGAAATATGATAGAAGACACTGAAAGGGTTTGCAATATTAATGCATGTAGAAGCAATGATATCAAGGAAAGACCTGAAGTATTAAAGGTTGTGACACAGTGCAGGGATGAGGTGGGACAATACTGCAGTGAGGTGTGACTTACCAACTAGCACTATGGGAGCCTTGGGACAGTGCTGCTGGAGTTCAGGAAGCCACTTAGATGACACATTCTCAAAACTTGCCCGGTTGTCCAAAGCGAAGCACACAATAAATACATGTGTCTGTGGGCAATAATTATTATTATTATTATTATTATTATTATTATTATTAGTAGTAGTAGTAGTAGTAGTAGTAGTAGTAGTAGTAGTAGTAGTAGTAGCAATAGTGGTAAATCTAACAGTAGTATTGGAAAATAAGGCACAATTATAAATATTCGTATGATTAAACCCTCTCTCTCTCTCTCTCTCTCTCTCTCTCTCTCTCTCTCTCTCTCACACACACACACACACACACACACACACACACACACACACACACACACACAAAGGTCACATAATGAATAACATTGATTACATGATGAAAGCAAGGCAATTAAAAGTATTATCATGAAAACCAATTCTCTCTCTCTCTCTCTCTCTCTCTCTGACAACAAGCATTTTTCCATGTCATTTTTTCTTAGTTCAGTCGAGAATCAATAGACTTTCTTTCCTCCTCCATGCATCTGCCTCTGATACTGATTTCTGATTCCTGATGCACGATTCCTGATACCTGATACTGATACACAATACTTGATACACAATACTTGATACGGATTCATGATACCCACGCACCATCATTACTATACGATTATGTGAAGAGATTTAATGCCTTTTTTTTTTTTTTTAAGTTCCAATTCCTTATCTATATTAATCAGTGTCATCACGGACCTACTTTTTGCCTTTCTAATTCAGTTCTCTATCTCTTACTATTCGTCTTCCAATTCTCATTCATCTATTTCTCCTACTTGACGCCAGTTTCTGAGAATGCCATGGCAGAAGACTCTATTATTCATGTCCTAGTCTTTTTTTTCCCCCACCCTTTTTGCCTCCCTTAGTATCGTCTCATATTCTCCCCTCTTGTCATTCCTCACACGCATTCTGATATTCTTCTTTCCTTCATTTATTCCCGTTCTTCTTTTCTTGTCTTTCTTTTTTTCTTTTTTTTGCCCTGACTTCCTCTAATCATCTTATTCTTCTTTATCTTTTTGCTATCTCACGCATTATCTCTCTCTCTCTCTCTCTCTCTCTCTCTCTCTCTCTCTCTCTCTCTCTCTCTCTCTCTCTCTCTCTTCTGTTTATTCCTGTCCTTGCATGCACCATTAATTTTAATTTTTCCTTTCTCTCTCTTCATTCTCTGATTTTATTTCCACCTCCCTGTTTCTACCTTGCGTGTCCTAATTCTCTCTCTCTCTCTCTCTCTCTCTCTCTCTCTCTCTCTCTCTCTCTCTCTCTCCCCGTCATTCGTCGCTCTATCATTCTTTAAGTGTCAGGGAAGGCAGGTTGAAAGTTGATTGCACGCATGATAAAGGGGAAGACTTGAACGCAGCGCTGGTAAAGGGGAGGTGTTCAACGCGCGATTGAATATTAAAGAAAGAAAAATGTGTATATAGGAATAAAGAAAGAGTTGGTACTCCCTCCCCTCCTCTCTCTCTCTCTCTCTCTCTCTCTCTCTCTCTCTCTCTCTCTCTCTCTCTCTCTCTCTCTCTCTCTGACGCAAGGTATGTAGATTTATTTTATTATATTTCATTTGATTTTCGTTGTTTCTTGCTTTCATTTATTCATTTTTGTTTTGTCCTCGCTATTAGTTCTTGCAACTGTCATTTGTTTTTTTTTGTTTTGTTTTTGTTTTGTTGTTGTCATTAGGTTGTTGCTGCTCTTGTTATTGTTGTTGTTGTTGTTGTTGTTTTTGTTTTTGTTATTATTACTATTATTATTATTATTATTATTATTATTATTATTATTATTATTATTATTATTATTATTATCAGTAGTAATTGTAGTAGTATCATATCTCTTTCTCTCTCTCTCTCTCTCTCTCTCTCTCTCTCTCTTAAATCACATACATGATTACAACACTGGTCTTGGGTGCCGACACACACACACACACACACACACACACACACACACACACACACACCGGTGATGTAATATAGATTGGCGATACATACAAATGACAGTGACGAGAGAGAGAGAGAGAGAGAGAGAGAGAGAGAGAGAGAGAGAGAGAGACGACTGACTGACTTCTAATTAGCTTTGAGTACACACACACACACACACACACACACACACACACACACACACACACACACACACACACACACACACACACACACACACACACACACACACACACACACACACACACACACACACACACACACACACACACACACACACACACACACACACACACACACACACACACACACACACACACACAAGACACACAGAAGAAGAAGAAGAAGAAGAAGAAGAAGAAGAAGAAGAAGAAGAAGAAGTGCACATTAAATTCAGGAAAAACTGGACAAATATAGAAACCAGCTCAGACCTTGTAAAACACACACACACACACACACACACACACACACACACACACACACACACACACACACACAGAGAGAGAGAGAGAGAGAGAGAGAGAGAGAGAGAGAGAGAGAGAGAGAGAGAGGAAAAACGCACACACACACACACACACACACACACACTCACCCCGGGGTAGGAAAGAGGGCGCAGTCTTTCATATTCCTCCTGGCCAGCGGTGTCCCAGAGCATAAGGGAATAGGCGCGCCCATCCACCGTGTGCTTGCCCGCGAAGTTGTCGAACACTGTGGGCACGTACTCCTGCAGAAGGGCCAAGAAAATACGAGTGAAATAGCTGATAATATTAACTCCTTTAACCCCTTCAGTACCATAACATGTTTTCATATTTATTCTGCTTACTATTTGATTTTAAACAACTTTAGATTCTTATGTGGGAAATTAAGATAGTGAAGACTCTTGCCATTAAACCTCTGATCTCCATAGACCCTTCCTGATGTAAATAAAATCGTCTAATCATACACAATACTCAAGGTAAAAATGCGTCCCGGTACTAAAGGAATTAACCGCTTCAGTACCACATTCATTCTGCTTACTATATGGTGATTTTATACAGCTTCAGAAAGTTATGTGGGGGATTAAAATAGTGAAGACTCTGGCCATTAATCGTCTGACCTCCATAGACCCTTTCTAATGTAAATAAAATTGTCTAATCACACCCAAAAACTCAAGATAAATATGCGTTCCAGAATTGAAGGGGTTAATACCAGGAGGCATTTTCACCTTGATTTTTGGGCATGATTAGATAATTTTATTTTGCATTAGGAAAGGTCTATGGAGGTCAAAAGATTAATGGCTTGAGTCTTTACTATTCTTCTCTCAACACAAGTTTCTGAAGCTGAACAGAATCGACAAGTAGTAACAAGAATGAATATGAAAACGCATCCCGGTAGTGAGGAGCTTAATACAAGAATAAGAATACCATTAATATAAAAATAAATAAAAACGTAAAGAAATGTAATAAAAAAGCTGATAATGACGATAGTAATGATGATAATAATACAAATAAGAATAACATGACAAACATATGAAAGATGTAAATGTAAAACTAAGGAAATAGGATAAAAGAAGGATACATGAGAGAGAGAGAGAGAGAGAGAGAGAGAGAGAGAGAGAGAGAGAGAGAGAGAGAGAGAGAGAGAATACAGGGATAGGAAGTGGAAAATGTTTAAAAAAAAAAAAGTCACAAACAAATAAGGGAAATGAGCGAAGACTCTGGAAAAAAGAAAGCAGCTTTGGGAAAATAAGTTAGAAATTTTTAGGAGGGGAATCTCTCTCTCTCTCTCTCTCTCTCTCTCTCTCTCTCTCTCTCTCTCTCTCTCTCTCTCTCATACATCCTTCTTTTATTCTATTTCCCTAGTTTTACATTTACATCTTTCCTATTTTGTCATGTTATTCTTATTCTTATTTTTATCGTCAGTATTATCGTCATTATCAGCTTTTTATTATGTTTCTTTACGACTTTGTGTTTATTTTTATTTATATTAATCGTATTCTTATTCTTGTATTAAGTTCTCCAGTGCCAGGACGCGAAGAGTCTGGTAAAAAGACAGCAGCTTTGCAAAAATAAGTTAGAAATCTTTAGGAGGGGAGTCTCATGGAGGAAACGAACAAAGTAAACAACGATGAATAAAGAAAGGATGAATAAATTAACATATGAATAGATAAAGATAAAAATCACGTGAACAACAACAACATCAACAACAACAACAACACCATTATTAACAACAACAATAACAACAGCAAAAACAACAACAACAACAGCAACAACAACAACAACAATGACAGCAACAATGACAACAACAACAACAACAACAACAACAACACTACCACCACCACCACCACCACCACCACCACCAACAACAACAACAACAACAACAACAACACTACCACCACCACCACCACCACCCCACAACAACAACAACAACAACAATACAAGTCATCACATTTC
>NC_059273.1:6300000-6302500 GCF_017591435.1 Portunus trituberculatus
TTTGCATTTTTCCTTACCCCTTCAGTACCATGACGCGTTTCCATATTCATTCTGGTTACTATTTGGTGGTTTTATACAGCTTATAGGGGGGATTAAAATGTGAAGACTGTGGCCTTTAATCTTCTGACCTTTATAGACCCTTGGTAATGTCAATGAAATGGTCTAATCGTATACAAATCTCAAGGTATAAACGTGTCCCAGTTTTGAAGGGGTTAAGTTTTGTTATTCTGTTCTTTTCACTTCTACAATCTTCTTTTACTAACACTCAAAGTAATGTTAAACGATCACTTGCCTTTTCTTCTGCTCTAATATCCTGTCCTTTTCATTGCTATAGCAAATACTAAACATAATATGGCGAAATCCTCTGTTTCTTCTTCAGTTTCCACATTCTATTACGCCCCTTAACCCTTTCAGTACCATGACGCGTTTCCACATTTATTCTGCTTACTACATATTTGGTGATTTTACATAGTTTCAGAAATTCATGTGGGGGATTAAAATAGAGAAGACTATGGCCATTAATCTTATAACTTCCGTAGACCCTTCCTAATGTCAATAAAATGGTCTAACTGTACATAAATCGCAAGGTAAAAATGTGCCGAAGTACCGAAGGGGTTGCATTGATACTCTTCGCTGTAATTGTCCTTCTCTAACACTCACAGGATCATCAAGAAATCATTTGTACCTCCTTCAGTGTCATTAACCTGTCTTCCTGAGGCTACTGTTTTTCGTAGGTTCCCTCCACCTGCCTCTATTGTTCACGTGGACACAAAAATAACAGATTATGACGTCATCTTTTTGTATTCTTATCTTCTATATAATCTACATACATAATATTTTGTACGGGTCGTTTCTACATTCTTGTATTGTTTGTGTGAATACAGGAAGAATAATTATGCTATATTCAGTTTCTTTTCGTCTTCTACGAGATCTATCTTCATAAGCCGCTTCCACCTGTTTGTGTTAATTTGCATGGACATGGAGAGAATAATGGTGCTATTTTTGTCTTTTCGTCTTCTATGGATCTTTGTTTTTCACGAATCTCTTCCACTTGACCCTATTAATTTGTATGGACACTGAATAAGTATAATGTAAAGTTATTTTTGTGTAGCAGTCACTAATGAGTTCAAAAACATTGTTGTCACTTATCAATGATATTATTGTGAGTAGAGCCTGGACGATATTACGTTATGATTATGAATGCTTAAATCAAGAGAAGCAGTACCATTACCACCACCACCACCACCACCCACCACCACCACCACCACCACTACCATCACCGGCACAACAACGACGACAACAACAATAACAGTCAGGACGATGTATCTCCTGCAGTATTCAGCATTCAGCTTGTTGTGCCTTCAAACGCCGAGTCTTCTCAAGCTAACTCAGCACTAACTTACAAGACTCAGCACTGCATGCACACTTACCTCAGCACACACACACACACACACACACACACACACACACACACACACACACACACACACACACACACACACGTATCCAGGAATGCTTTGTTCTCTCACCATGACAATTTTCAGAAAGCACAAAAATATGATCAGTAAATTCTCAAATACATTTTTTCTTGACAATGCAGAAATCTTGTTAATCTCTCACTAGAACCATAAAAAAACACAAGCTTAAAAACCACAGCAAATAAACTCAACTAGAACCTTTGAAAGCAGTGGAGGTGGTGGCGATAATGCTTTAAAATACACACCACAACATCCACCACACCACACCACACCACACCACCATCACGTACCATCATTTCACCCACGCCATGGCAACACAGCACCCACACACACTTCCAGAACCCAGGATGTGACAGAGACGGGCGTGGGCGTAACCGTAACCCAGCATATAAGCCAGGAGAGGGGAGAGGAAGCGGCCAATGAGCAGGATAGGAACAGCGGGTGATGGGTGACTGGGTGACTGGGTGACGGTGGGGTTAAGTGTAGTTACCTGGTATGGGTGAAGGACGCTACTCACACACACACACACACACACACACACACACACACACACACAGATAGATAGATATGTAGTTCAATGACTGCACACCGACCCACACTCACCCACCCACTCATCCACCCACACACACACACACAAACACATACAAACACATGTCTTATCCCACCCAGTCTATACAAGAGTGTGTTAAGAGTGTTTGCTTCTCAGATCAGACGCAGGAGTCGCCAATAACACTGCTAAGAAGGGATTATTGCGCCCCACCTCTTACCTTCCTGCCTTCTTGCCTCCTACCTTACCTATCTGCTCTCCTCTACCTTCCTGACCACCTTTCCAACCTTACCTGCTTACCTTTCTGTCTTCATACTTTACTTAACTATTTTAATTCATACTAACTCCTTACTTTCTACTCTCTCTCTCTCTCTCTCTCTCTTACAGTTTTTCCCTCCTTTCTTTGCCTCTCTTCTCTTCCCTTCTCTTCTGTTCTCTCTCTCTCTCTCTCTCTCTCTCTCTCTCTCTCTCTCTC
>NC_059273.1:6307500-6337500 GCF_017591435.1 Portunus trituberculatus
CTCCTCCCTCCCTGTTAAGCACACACACACACACACACACACACACACACACACACACACACACACACTGGAATGCCTGAGGCAGAGAAATGCAGCCAAACTCTCTCTCTCTCTCTCTCTCTCTCTCTCTCTCTCTCTCTCTCTCTCTCTCTCTAAACAAAGCAGGAAGTAAAATAATTCAGATTCAGAGATACGTGTTGAGAGAGAGAGAGAGAGAGAGAGAGAGAGAGAGAGAGAGAGAGAGAGAGAGAGAGAGAGTGTATGTAACTCAAATTTTCTACTTCAAATTTGTTAGTTGTGTTTTTGTTTCATGGAGGAAGGAAGTGAAGGAAGAGAAGGAGTAGGGAAAGAGGAAGAAAAGAAGAAGAGAGAGGCTTCAGGAAGGAAGTGAAGGAGGAGAGGAGGAAGAGAAGAGGAAGAAAAGAAGAGAGTGGCTTGAGGAAGAGAAGGAAGAGAAAAGAAAGGTGTGTGTGTGTGTGTGTGTGTGTGTGTGTGTGTGTGTGTGTGTGTGTGTGTGTGTGTGTGTGTGTGTGTTGCTTTCTGCTTTAGTCTATATATATATTTTTTTTTTCTTTTTCTTCCCTGCTTTTATTCCATCCTGTTTTTATTTTTTTTCATGTTTTACTTCTTTTTCTTGCTTTTATTCCTTCTTTCTCCTCTTGTTCATTCTCATATATTCAGAAATTTCTCTACCCATCCTCCTCCTCCTCCTCCTTTTCCTCTTCTTCCTCCCCTCCTCTTTCTCTCCTCCCTTCCCTTCTTCTCCTCCGCATTTGGCACACGCATCCTGGTCTTAAAAAATCACACTTTTCACGAGACACGAAAAAGAAATGAAACCGAATAAAAAGGCAGCAAAACAAGATCTATTGGAAGCTGTGTTGTGTTGAGAGTTGAGAGTGAGGCTGGGGAATGAAGGGGGCTGAGGGTGATGGAGGGAAAGGGGGGAGGAGAGGAGCACCGTGTTGGGGTATGGGAAATGTAAAGGAAGTCCATTTTGATAGTTCCTCCTACCTCTCTCTCTCTCTCTCTTCCCTACCACGTGCAGAACATATAATTGGCTAGATAGGGAATTATATAAGAGAAATGTATGAATGTATCGGAGATTTTTAAAAAGGTTATGGTAAATTTCTTTTCAGAGAGAGAGAGAGAGAGAGAGACAAGAGAGAGAAAGGGGAGAGGGAAGGAAAGAGAATCAGTTCAGTTCATAGAAAAGTCGGAAAGAACTAGGGAAAAAATCAAAGAAACATGCAGAAGAGAGTTGCAGAGTTTACCAGTGAAAGGAATGAAAGATCGGAGAGAATCAGGGAGGTGGACAGAATAGTGATGGAAGTTAGGAAAAAAGAAAGTTAGAAAGAGAGTTTCAGAGTTTACCAGTGCAAGGATGGAAGGATTGGGGGAAAAAATGGTTAGTTCTCATTGGTGATGTTGAAATAGTGACGCAAGTTATTACATAGACGTTTATAAGAGTTTACCGGAGCAAGGAATGAAAGAAGGAAGATAATGTTTACTGGTCAACTGTTAGAGGAGGAGGAAGAAGAGGAGGAGAAGGAGGAGAAGGAGGAGGAGGAGGAGGAGGAGGAGGAGGAGGAGGAGGCGGTTACGTACAGATAACTCATGGGTTAGAAGATAAGAGAGAGAGAGAGAGAGAGAGAGAGAGAGTGTGTGTGTGTGTGTGTGTGTGTGTGTGTGTGTGTGTACGTACATGTCTTGGAAGTGAAGGAGATAAGATATAATTCTGTATAAGTGTGTGTGTGTGTGTGTGTGTGTGTGTGTGTGTGTGTGTGTGTGTGTGTGTATGTTTCGTCATATCCTGTAGATCTATAGATGACAATTAGCAGACAGTGAGAAAGGTCACTTCTCCTCCTCCTCTTTAGTATTTTCATCTTAAATTGACATTCTTTCACCTCATTTCATCTCTCTCTCTCTCTCTCTCTCTCTCTCTCTCTCTCTCTCTCTCTCTCTCTCTCTCTCTCTTATCCTTCAAGCCTTAAGTTATCTCCTTTACTGAACCTCCAATCGCCCTCCTCCCCTCTCCTCCTCCTCCTCCTCCTCCTCCTCCTCCTCTTACCCGCCTCCTCTTCCTCCTCTACATATTCTTCTTTCTTTACTAATGTTCTTTTCTTCATTCCTTCTATCATATTTTCTTTCTCCTCCTCAACACATCCTCCTCTCTCCTCCTCCTCCTCCTCCCTCTTCTCTCACCCGTATGCCACTTCAAGAATGGTATGTAGGCTCTTGTATATGTTGTGCGTATGTATGTATGTGTATGTATGTATTATGTATGTATGTGTGTATGTATGTATGTATGTATGTATGTATGTATGTATGTATGTGTGTATGTATGTATGTACGTATATATGTTATTTGATTTAGTGTAATTTTCAACAATAACAACAACTGCTACTACTGCTACTACTATTACTACAACTACTATTATGACCACTACTACATCTACTACTACTGTTGTTACTACTATTATTACTACTACTACTACTACTACGACTACTACTACTACTGCTGCCGCTGCTTTTACTACTACTACTACTACTACTACTACTACTACTACTACTACCACCACCACCACTACTACTACCACTACTGCTACTATCATCATCATCATCATCATCGTCATCATCATCATAACCTTTCTGACCGTAACCCCAACCAGACCTTTCCTGACCCACAACCAACCCACAACACACAACTCACAACCTACACTCGAGAAGGATACACTAGCTTTGCCCCCCCCCCTCCTTCAACTCCAACCCCAACCACCACCACCACCACCACCCACTCAACACCGCCCCCTCCCCTCGCCCACCACCTCCAGCTTTGCCAATTATTGATTTTCGTAACTCTATCTTTTACGGGTCTCCTCAGAGGGTGTTAGTGGTGTGGTGTGGTGGTGGTGTGGTGTGGTGGTGTGATGCTGTCTGTAGTGGTGTGGTGTTGTGTGGTGTGGTGTGGTCGTGTGGCTCTGTGATGGTGTAGTGGTGTGGTGTTGTGTGGTGTGGCTGTGTGATGATATGCTGTGGTGTAGTGGTTAAAAATAGGTTAGATTTGAATTGAGGTTTACTACTACTACTACTACTACTACTACTACTACTACTGATGCTGCTGCTACTACTCTACTACTACCAACAATAATAGTAATACTTTCGTTTCACTTCATTTTCCTTTTTTTGTTATTTATTTTTTCCTTTCCTCTCTCGACCTCTTCTCCATTCTCTCCTCCTCTTCTCTCTTCCCTTCCCTCTCATCTTTCTTGTTCCTCTCCTTCCCTCTCTTCCCACATGTAATTTCCTCCTTCTTAGCTTCCATTACTCTCTCTCTCTCTCTCTCTCTCTCTCTCTCTCTCTCTCTCTCTCTCTCATCACTATATATTTCTATTACCTCATTCATTCCACATTTCCTCATTCTTTTTATACATTATCTCCCCTTCCATCTCTCTCTCTCTCTCTCTCTCTCTCTCTCTCTCTCTCTCTCTCCTCAACGCGTGAAGAAAGGAAGGAAAAATGGAATGTAAGAAAGAAGGAAATAAGACAACGAATGAAAAATGAACGAGAGGAAGAAATAAAGGAAGGAGGAAGGGATGGAAAGAAGGAAGGAAGGGAGGAAGGAAGAGGGGAAGGGAGGAAGGAGGGAAAGAAGAATGGAAGGAAGGAAAGAAGGAAGAAATGAAGGGAGGAGGGAAGGAGCGAGGGAAGGAAGGAAGAAAGGAGGGAAGGAAGGAAGGAAGGAAGGAAGGAAGGAAGGAAGGAAGGAGGAAGGAAGGAAGGAAGGAAGGGAAAAGGCTTACGTTAAGGAAAAGAATAAAATTAATCTATATTTCCTCACTAATTTTTCTCACATATTAAATTCTTAACATTTCTTCTTGAGAATTTCGCTTCATTTACTACTTTTTTTCCTTTTACCTCCTCCTCCTCCTCCTCCTCCTCCTCCTCCTCCTCCTCCTCTTTCTGCTCCAACTTGTCCTCCCCCAGTTTTCTCCCCTCCTGAATATGTACTGTTCTCTCTCTCTCTCTCTCTCTCTCTCTCTCTCTCTCTCTCTCTCTCTCTCTCTCTCTCTCTCTCCATGTTAATTACTTTACCTGAGCAGAGCAGGTGAGGCCAGATAGAGTAAGAGGGAGAGGGAGAGGGAGAGGAGAGTGAAAGGAGAGGGAGAATAAGAGGGAGAGAGAGAGGGAGAACAAAGTCGAAAGAATAGCAAGGAGAAAACAAAAACCGAGAGAGAGAGAGAGAGAGAGAGAGAGAGAGAGAGAGAGAGAGAGAGAGAGAGAGAGAGAGAGGGACAATTAGGTAATGAGATATGGAATAAATGAAGGAAAAGTATGATATAATTTCAACAGCAACAACAGCAACATTTACTATTACTACTACTACAACACTAGTACTACTACTACTGCTACTACTACTACTACTACTACTACGACTGCTACTACTGCTACTACTACCAATACCACCACAACTATTACTACACCACTATTACTATACCACTACTACTACTGCTACTACTACTATCAATTATTATTATTACTACTGCTGCTGCTGCTGCTGCTGCTACCATTGTTATTACTGCTGCTGCTACTGCTGCTGCACTACACTGCTGCACTGCTGCTGCTGCCTGCTGCTGCTGCTGCTGCCACCACCACCACCACCACCACCACCACCACTGCTGCTGCTGCTGCTGCTGCTGCTGCTGCTGCCACCACCACCACCACTGCTGCTGCTGCTGCTGCTGCTGCTGCTGCTGCTGCTGCTGCTGCTGCTGCTGCTGCTGCTGCTGCTGCTGCTGCTACTGCTACTGCTGCTGCTACTACTACTACCACTACTGCTACTACTGCCACTATTACTGCTGCTGCTGCCAACATATAGTGCAATGACATCATTTCCTTTTCTTTATTCTTTAACCTTTCTCTCTCTCTCTCTCTCTCTCTCTCTCTCTCTCTCTCTCTCTCTCTCTCTCTCTCTCTCTCTCTCTCTCTCTCTCTCTCTCTCTCTCTCTCTCTCTCTCTCTTCCTCCTCCCGCAGCCTCCCAACACTAACACTGCCCCCAATTAACGAGGACTTGTCAGGGGGCAACCCACACCCACCCAGCTGGCCTCCTCCTCCTCCTCCTCCTCCTCCTCCTCCCTCCTCCTCGCATTCAAACCCTGCATCACCCAACAACACCCAAATACACTTTTTTGTACCGTACGTAGGTCATTCCGCGGGCACAGGGTACACACACACACACACACACACACACACACACACACACAGAGATAAACGGACTATACATACTTATACACATACACAGGAAGACTCAAATGCCGATACTGGGAAACTCCAAAAGACTTTCTCTCAATATATCTACACACACACACACACACAGAGAGAGAGAGAGAGAGAGAGAGAGAGAGAGAGAGAGAGAGAGTTTCAGTGCGTTTGCCTTTTACTTAGAAATTGGGAAATAAGTGGATGCAAGAATTCACAAAGAGAGAGAGAGAGAGAGAGAGAGAGAGAGAGAGAGAGAGAGAGAGAGAGAGATGATGATGTCATATATACAAGATCACCATCATGCAGCTAATGCCTAAGTAAGTGTGTGTGTGTGTGTGTGTGTGTGTGTGTGTAGGATCCTCTCAACATACCACATGGCACTCAATCCTAACATCCTTGGCACTGCTGACCCTTATTCTCAAGTGTCACAGCCTCTAAGTGATCCTGGCCACTATCTAAATGCATTCCTTAAATAATGACATATATCAAAATGACTGACGTTACTTGCCTTCTTATTCGTGCTAACCTCGGTAGCCTTGCCTTTCTCCGAGCCGCGCGTACACCCACACTCACTCACTGCCCGTATCAAACTGAGTAGTGCTGAGCCTGAGAGAGACTGTGCCTGCGTGTGTGTCAGTGTGTGTGTGAGGGAGAGGGACTAGGGGTCGGGGGCCGGGGTTCGGGTTGCTCTCTCTCTCTCTCTCTCTCTCTGAGGCGGCACATGTACAGTTTTTGTGCTCTCTCTCTCTCTCTCTCTCTCTCTCTAGATAAGGTCGTGCAGAAATACAGTTTTTCATATAGACCATTAGATCAATGGAATGCAGTGTGTGTATGTGTGTGTGTGTGTGTGTGTGTTGTGTTGTGTGAGTGAACAAAAATCTAATAGGAAAGTTTTATAATTTGATTTGCAGAGAGAGAGAGAGAGAGAGAGAGAGAGAGACATTTCTTTTATGTAAGGACTTCGATGATGTGTCTAGGCATTTCTCCCCGCGAATATCGTTCAGTCGCCTTAAAGTTGAGGTACCCCGCACAAAAAAACACTAACATGTGGACTTCGAGGTTGTGTCCGGGCATTTCTCCCTGTGAGTGTCGTTGACTCGCTTAAAGATGAGGTACTGCACACACAAAAAACCACCAACACAAGGACTTCGATGATGCGTCCGGGCATTTTTCCGTATGAGCGTTGTCGAGTCGCTTAAAGATGAGGCATTTCTGCAACACTGGCTGCCTTTCGTCCCCACTGCCCCGTTCTCAGCCTCACCTGCGCTAGTCTGATTAATACATGCAGGTACCGCCTCCTCCCCTCCACCATGCTCCCTCCCTTCGTCCTTAACCTCCCCAGCAAGTCTCTCATCACAGCCACGCTTCCCTAATAATTATTTGAGGCAAGGTAAGGAGCGACGAAGGGAGGGAGGGAGGAAGGGAAGCGAGGATTTTCAGCTGTTGGAATTAATTTGGGCGAAGATAAAATGTTGTTTACTACTTTTCCTTTTGTATTCTAATTATCTTTTTAGACGCTCTTGTTCGTTTAGTTTTCATTATTAGTTTTCTTATTCTTAGTTTTTGTATTCTTATCATACTACTACTACTACCACTACTATTACTACATTTTTTTCACTTTCTTCTTTACTTTCTCTCTTATTTCTTCTTTCTTTTTTCCTTCTATAAGTGTTTGTATGCATGTATGAAACTAAAACAAATGTTTTAAAGTAGTAGCAGTAGGAATAGTGATATAAGCATTAATAGAGGTTGGAATATTGCCAAGGAAAGACCAAAAACAGACAAAATATTGATAGCTTTATTTAAGAATATATATAATACAAATATTTAACAGTACTAGACTATTAAAAACTGTTCCTTATGAAAATATTGCATTGTTATTGTGCTGCTTGCAACCGGGGATGAAATTTCACACATTGGGGGCAAAACTGACACTCATACCTGTAGAAGGAAGGCATTCAGGGAGCTAGCAGCCACACCAGTCCCATGAAAGAACTTACAAAACTATAGAGAAAAAATGAGATGTCTGGCAGAATGTGTGCTTGCTTACATAATGATCTCTTCATTTACAGACATTTCAGTTGTTGGTCAGAGTATTACCTCTATATTAGTACTTAGTGATTTTATTTATTTATTCTTTTTTTTTTTTGCACATTTCAAACACTATTGCCTTAGTTTACTGCACTTGCTCTTCATTAAATACAAGGTGAAGATGTGTTCTTAATTTGTCTTGAGTAGGGAAGGTATCACCACTTTTGTTGACTCTTGAGTACAGTGGCCAATTCTTTCTTCCCTTTCCCATATTTTGAACACTGATCTCAGTTTCCTTCACTAGTTATTTATTAAACGCAAGGTAAAGATGTGTTCTCAGCTGTCTTGGCAATTAGCTGTTAGCACCCTTCCTTTTTCTTGGTATATGGAGTAGGTAGGTTAGTTTCTCTATGCCATATCTCAAACACTATCATCTTAGTCTCCTCCAGTGGTTCTTAATGAATAAACATGCAGTGAAGGTGTTTTCAGCTGTGTCTTGGCAGTTAGCAGTTAGCACCATTCTTTCTGCTCCTCAGTGTATGGAGTAGGTAGATTAGTTAATCTCTGCTACCTTTATATTCCCAGTCTTGCCTGACCAATACCCATTACAAGGCTGGGTGAACCTAAGAGCAGTCAGTCATCCCAGAGAATCCCACCCATGACCACGACTCAATCACAGGACTTCTTGCATTGTAGTTAGATGTGATGTTGCTGGAGATGCTGTGTGCTTCTCAGACCTTCATCATGACACCCAAACTGACTTATTTCCATCTGATATTACATGACACAATCAATTTTACAATTAATTATATCTTTCTGTTGCTACTTTATGTATATAATTGAGATTTTACTAATTAAATTTAATTCTATAAACAGAAAATTTGAGAAAACTGAATTAAACTTTCTATTTCTTTTCTATTTTTTCTTTTTTTTTTCATTCTTTTCTTGCTGAGGTGTGACCACAGCATAATATATACAAACTTCAAAACCACCAAACCAACCAACACCTACCTATTAAATACAAAAAATGATTTAATTTAAGTATAAACTCATGTGTATCTTGTAAACTTTTAAGTTTTCAATGAACTTGGACTAATGGCAATTTTACTTGCAATATGAATCTTAATATATCCCCCAAAGTCTGATACTTTAAACTTAAATCTCAGTCTGTCAAAATCTAGCAATTTTAACTTCCTTCCAACCATTGCAATCCCACAAAACTCCCTTTACAACATGAACCTGAAGAGTCCCATGCTCTGCCAAACTTTGCCATATGACCTGAACATAACTTCCACACTAAAACCATCAGAAAATCTTACAATTTTGACTTGAGCTTGCCCATCAGCTTCTCCAGCTTGAGTGCCTTGCCCATGTCTCCAGAAATCTTGAGCTTCCCAGTCATGAAGGCAGTGGTTGGCTTGAGGGAGCCAGAGAACATCTTGAAGAAGTTATTGCTGTTCATGACAAAGGTGGCATCAGGGGTGGCTGGTGGGTCGCCCTGGCCACACGCACCACTGCCATTCTTTAGGTCAATGTACCACTTACCAACCTCATCCCCCGACACATCAAATGCAAACACGGCCTTGGTCTTATCCACCAGCTCAGGGCTCAGGAAGGTTTCAATCTGAGCAAAGACCTGTAAAGAAGACAGAATTAATTTGAGGATAAGCATTTTGAAACTTTCCTCATATATGTGTGTGCGTGTGTGTGTGTGTGTGTGAGTGTGGAATAGGAATGCTGCAGACACTCTAAAATGTCACTCCCAGCAGTACCTGAGCCACTTGGCCTCCTGCTGCTGGCTTGGGTGTCTCTGAGCCTGCAACCTTGCCATCCATGAACTTGGGCTTGGCGCCGAGCTTCTGTGCTTGCTCAATTGCTGCTGAGTCAAACTCGTCCAGGAAGAAATCAGGCATCAATGGACAGGCTGGGGAGATGAAACATTTTGAGATGGACACCAGCCACTAATACATGAAAATACACTATACACACAACAAACTAACATGAGAAAATACAAACCATGTATAAGATACTTCATAATATACTAGAATTCTTAGCATACAACTGAGAAATGGAGGAAACTTACAGGGATGCAGGGAGGAGAAACAAAATTTACTCAGATTCTTTGCTAGTAACTGATAAAAAGGACTGGGGAAGGCACAAAAGTTATTAAGGATATCTTGCCTGTAACCACGAAAAACTGAAGACTCCCCATCATTCTCTGTAATGGGTGGAGACACATCACCTACTGGACTACCAGGAAAGACACACCACTTTTTTTTTTATGTAAGAAGGGAAAACTAACCAAGTGGGAAAAAAAAAAAAAAAAAAAAAAGCCCATTTAGTTGCCAATCTCTTTCAGGTTCAGGTTCAAGAGAGTTAGCCAGAAATAAGGGATAAATGTCTTGAAACTTCCACTTTTAAATGACATGGAGTCATAGGAAGTTGGAAATACAGAAGCAGGCAGAGAGTTTGAGTTTACCAGAGTTTAGGGTTCTGGCAAGGTAGGATGATGGGGAAAGCCTGGGAAAACATGACAATTAAGAGGAAAAGTAGGAAAACCATCAATGAGGAAGAAATAAGAGGGAAGAAAATAAATAGTGGAAGCAAAGACACCTGAGTACAACAAACTGAAGTAAGAAAGCATGAGAACAGCTGAGTGTGAATGAGAGATAGAGTTTACTTACAAGGATCCACGGCGTACTGGTCCAGGTCGGTGATTCCCTCGGCCTTGAGCACCTCATCATCCACAGCAAAGTGTCCTGTGTAAGCCCTGGAGTCCTTGATAAGCATGGCATAGGCAGCGTCCGCCATGATCTCTGGCTTCCTGCACTGTTTGTCCACCTCGTCCCCGCCCAGCATCTCCATGGCAGCCGTGATGATTGCTGCAAGGGTCGGCCAACTGTCACTATCTACTGTGGCTATTCCAAAGTGCACTGTTGTCTTATTTCTGTTATTTCTAGTTTGTAAGTATTTTTTCCCGTTGTTCTCTTATGGGCATTAATATTTTGTTTTGTTATTTAGTTTTTTTGTTTTATTATTGTTTTCTTTCTTTCTTCTTGTTTTGTTTTAGCAGTTTTCTTCTTTTCTTGTTTTCAGTATGTGTGTATTTAGTACTTGATTGCATTTGTATAGCACTAAATCAAAGTTACAATGCTTCATATATAATGGTGACCCTCTTCCAAACACTTGAGTCTCCCATGACCTCATTTCAGTAAGGAAAAGCCATATACAATATACATGAATTCACAAATGCTCTATTCTACATCTAAGAAAAAGCAAAACACTGATGGATACAGTAACAGGACCTATCCCTCCACTCTCCCTAGGTAGTCCCTGGCACCACCACCATGGTTGCCACTCACCAGTGCGGGGCCAGAGTGCGTTGCAGGCGATGCCGTCGTCCCTGAACTCCTCGGCCATGCCCAGGATGCACATGGACATGCCATACTTGGCCATGGTGTACGCCACATGGTCCCGGAACCAACGCGGTTTCATGTTGAGAGGTGGGGAGATGTTGAGGATGTGAGGGTTGGGACTCTTGAGCAGGTGAGGCACACACAGCTTGGACCTGCAGAGCACTGTGACCGTTAGCTACAACAATAAAATTAGAAATAGTAGATTCATTTTTCTTTTTTATTTATGCAAGAGGGGAGGCTGGTCAGAAAAAAAAAAAAAAAAAAGCCAAAAGTCTGGGATAAATGTCTCGAAACCTCCCTCTCAAAAGAAGTCAAGTCATAGGAAGATGGAAATACAAACACTGGTAGGGAGTTCCAGGCTGTGCCAAAGTTTACCAGAGACAGATATTGCAAGGGTACACTAACTACAAGAATGAGAGAGAGAGAGAGAGAGAGAGAGAGAGAGAGAGAGAGAGAGAGAGAGAGAGAGAGAGAGAGAGAGAGAGAGAGAATAAATCAATATATAAGAAAACCACACACACACACAGTAGTAGTAGTAGTAGTAGGTTTATTGACAAAAATGCAGTACAACCAAAACTTGTATACAAAAAAAAACATAGGTCAGCTTTTTTTTTTTTTTTGTCCAGCATGCAAGCCATGACAATTTAGTTAGCTGTAAAGGGCAAACATTGTTATTTCAACTGTTGAAAACTGACCATTTTCAAGAATAACTACAAGCATTATATCCCCAAAAACCAACAAAACAATTAATTCACATTATGAGACTGATCCATACACATATCCATCATAAATAACTCATAGTGATCTAACTTCAACATACATATTAGTAAGAAAATATATAAAGAACTAATATACACAAAAAAATTTTGTTTCAACCCCGTCAATAAAGACAAATTACATCATGTATATAGTCACATAGATCTTTAAGATGATTGGTTTCAAATAGTTCTGTTAAACTGGTGAATGTCAACATGGGAAACCTGTCACGACACCTTGCTGATAATGCACATTCCAATAGTACGTGTTGTACACACACACACACACACACACACACACACACACACACACACACACACACACACACACACCCGGTAGCTCAGTGGTTAGAGCGCTGGCTTCACAAGCCAGAGGACCGGGGTTCAATTCCCCGGCCAGGTGGAGATATTTGGGTGTCTCCTTTCACGTGTAGCCCCTGTTCACCTAGCAGTGAGTAGGTACGGGATGTAAATCGAGGAGTTGTGACCTTGTTGTCCCGGTGTGTGGTGTGTGCCTGGTCTTATCAGGCCTATCCGAAGATCGGAAATAATGAGCTCTGAGCTCGTTCTGTAGGGTAACGTCTGGCTGTCTCGTCAGAGACTGCAGCAGATCAAACAGTGAAACACACACATCAGCACACAAGCAAGTCTAACTTGAGTCACTGAGAACACTGGTCTATTACTTCATTACTCACACCAGGTATGTCCCTCGCAGGTTGATCTGGTGCATCAGGTCGTACTTCTTCATGGGTGTGCTGAGAGTGCCAGTGAGAGAGATGGCACTGGCATTGTTCACCAGGATGTCAATGCCGCCAAACTGCTGGACAGCATTTTCCACGGCACCCTGGATGGAGCTCTCGTCTCTCACATCCACCACGCATGGCAGCGCTTGGCCTCCCGCTGCCTCAACTTGTGGAGGAGAGGTGAGAGATGAGAGGTGGCAGGTGATAGAGTGAGAAGGTGAAAGGTTCAGTTGTCAATGTACTGTACTGATTAACAGCTGCCTTGACTTATGAGGGAGAAGTGAGAGGTCAGAGGTGAGAGGTGAAAAGGTGAGAAGGTAAGAGGTTCAGTTGTCAATGTACTGTAATGATTAACAGCTGCCTTGACTGCTGAGGGAGAGGTGAGAAGTGAAAGATGATACATGACAGGTGAGAAGGTGGCAAGGTGAGACGTTCAGTTGTCAATGTACTGCAATGATTAACAGCTGCCTTGACTTATGAGGGTGAGGTGAGAGGTGAGAAGATGGGAAGGTAAAAGCTTTAGCTGTCAATGTACTATAATGTTTCCAATTTGGGGGGTTTTCAAGAGTGTTTTCATGATTCTACTGGCATTCCAAGTTATAGAGTATGACACTGAAAGTTTCAAGGATGTGTTAACCCTTTCAATACTGAAAATGCATTTTTATCACAAGTTTTGGATGTAAGCTAATTAGATTATTTTATTTATATCAGAAAGGATTTATGGAGGTGAAGAGATTAATAACCAGACTCCTTACTATCTTAATTCCCACTTAAGTCTCTGGAGCTGTATAAAACTGACAGATTGTAACCCAAATGAATATAGAAATGTATCTTGGTACAGAATGGGTTAATGATTCTAGGGATAGCTTAACTAGAACTTAGCAATGGTGATGAAAAGACACCCAAATCAACCCAACTCAATCTTTGTGCAGCCTCTTCGAAAACTGCATTTTTGAAAGATAATAACAATGCAAAACAGAATTGACTTTTCCACGACACTCACTCTCCTTGGCTGCTGTGAAGATGGTGCCGGGCAGCTTAGGGTGTGGGGCGGCTGTCTTGGCGGCCACCACAACGTTGGCCCCATCCTTGGCGGCCTTGAGGGCAATGGCTTTGCCGATGCCCCTGCTGGCCCCAGTGATGAAGAGGGTGCGTCCTGCAAGTTTGCTGAAGGAGGAGGGAGATGTGTGAATAACTTCAGCCACACAAGATGAGGAAAGACTAACAAGTAATTAATCCCCTTCAATACTGAGACATTTTTACGTTGAGATTTGTGTATGACTAGACCATTTTATTTACATTAGAAAAAGTCTATGGAGATCACAAGGTCAATGACCAGCATCTTCACCATTTTAATCCCCACATGAGTTTCTGAAGCTGTATAAAATCACCAAATAGTAACCAGATTAAATATGAAAATAAGTCATGATACTCAAGAGGTTAATGTTGCACAAACAAAAGATAAATGCCTCTAACCAAATGATAGATCAGAAAAGTATAACAAATAAAAAAAGTCAATAAAAAAAGGGTAAAAAATGGCCCTAAACCTTTCTCCTCATTAACCTGACATAGCCGAATGAAATGGTGGGAGTCTCACTGAGTATAGGCCGAGCAAAGGTCACAGATAAGGCCAGCAAGATAAGAGCAGGATTAGATCAAGACTCAGGACGGCGACTTCATTTCTGCCGGTCACCTTGATGCAATACATTTGAGATTGAGACATTATTCTACGTTAGGTTAGGTAAATTTCCATTGATGGACAGAGGTACTAACATATATATCTATAGATATTGATAGTAACAGAGAGAAGATGGAAGAGAGGAAGAGAAGAAGAAATTGATGAAAAGGGGAAAAAGTAAATAGAAAAAAAAAGAGGAGGAGAATAGACTCAAGAAACATAGAAGTAAGACATACAGAAAGACAGCCATGTGTGTGTGTGTGTGTGTGTGTGTGCTGAGTTTCACTGATCGCGCACACACACACACACAGACACACACACACCTACTGACTAACTTGACTTGTGTGTGCAAGGAGCATCCACATTTTCTAAGATACACATGACCAATTAACTTCAATGGACCGGAAATACCGGAAATTACAAACTTGACTTAATCCTGACTTCACTTTTTTCCATGAGAACATCAATACATGATCGATAACTTTTATTTTCTGGGAGAGAGAGAGAGAGAGAGAGAGAGAGAGAGAGAGAGAGAGAGAGAGAGAGAGAATTAGTTTATGAAAATTTATGCAACATCCTGCCGTAAGACAAATATTTGACATTGTCCTTAATAACATAACTTGAACACACACACACACACACACACACACATATATACACGCACAGAGAGAGAGAGAGAGAGAGAGAGAGAGAGAGAGAGAGAGAATTCTTACCCGGTGTTGATCATGATGGTGGTGCTGAGGCTGTCCTCTGGCTCTCTCCCACCCCCCTCTGTCTTTTTCTCTTTCTCTATCTCTCGCACTCACTCTCTCTAATCTTGATCTTTCTAAATATCATAGTGTTTATTATTTTATTCTTTTATTTTTCTCTCTTTCATTCCTGTTCAAGAATAAAGGAAGCAAACGATATACCTGATTCCTTACATAACAATCATTCCATTATTCAAGGCTGCATTTGTTTTAGTACATCACCGTTAAATTATTTCACATATTGTTTTATTCACGGTGAGATTATTACCGCCACAATTATGTAATGCTTTCGTCATAATTTGTAACTACTTTACTTTCCTCAACGCTGCCTTCAATTTATTATACCCATATTATTTCATTACTTACAGGCACATTTTATCTATTAGTACTTTGATGTCGCAGCCTTCTCTCGATCGAGGATCCTTCACTGTACGCTCCCGGCTCGAGTCTCACAGTTTTCTGTACTTCACCTCTTCTATTTCAAAAGACTTTATTGAAATTGACACACATTTTTTAAGCTGTTTTTACGGTTCTAGAGGAAGAGTGATAAGATTTCTACATTATTAATTGGAGAAATACCCTTGAAAACCCGACTAATTATAATTGTGACCTGGATAAATATAGCCGTGGTGAGAGAGCAAAGCGTTTCTGAATACGGATCTTAGTACTTGTAGGGAGTAGCGCTTCATGTCGTATTCGTAGCTACACACGACACCGGGACACATCTACCTAGGATACATATGGCAAGCAATACCTGTAGACTCTGTACATATGACCATGAGAGCCATATGTGAGGGGATGGGCTGAGAAGTAGGAGGAAAAGGTGATGAGTGAAAATGTGGTCAGCTCTCTCTCTCTCTCTCTCTCTCTCTCTCTAGTAACATGAATATTATTATTACTATTATTATTATTGTTACTATTATTATTATTATTATTATTATTATTATTATTAGTAGTAGTAGTAGTAGTAGTAGTAATAGTAGTAGTAGTAGTAGCAGTAATTATTATTGTTGTTATTATTATTATTATTATTATTATTATTATTATTATTAGTATTATTAGTAGTAGTAGTAGTAGTAGTAGTAGTAGTAGTAGTAGTAGTAGTAGTAGTAGTAGTAGGAGGAGGAGGAGGAGGAGGAGGAGGAGGAGAAGTAGCAGCAGCAGCAGGAACATAAATTTTCACTCTCCCGGAAAACAACAACAAAACCTCTACGGTGACACCAAGCCACGTTTAACTAACTCTGCGGTCAAACAACCCAAACTATATATTTTCTTCCTCTCCCACGCTCTCTTTCTTACCCCGTTACTCACTCACACACTCTTTCACCCTTTCCTTAATCCTTTACCACACCCTCCCTCCCTCTCCCCCGACCTGATCGGCTGTAGTAGCAGTGAGGTAAGTTTTGCTTATAACAGTTCTGTGGAGAAACTGGTTGAACAGTACATCTGAATAAGTGTGTGTGTGTGTGTGTGTGTGTGTGTGTGTGTGTGTGTGTGTGTGTGTGTGTGTGTGTGTGTTGTTTTTGCGGGCCATAGAAAATTTATGTTCCTACTGCAGCTATTCCTACTCCTACTCCTACTACTATTACTACTACTACTACTACTACTACTACTACTACTACTACTACTACTACTACTACTACTACTACTACTACTACTACTACTACTACTACTACTACTACTACTACTACTACTACTACTACTACTACTACTACTACTAGCACGCTCGACTCACAACCGAGAAGGTCCGGGTTCGAGTCCCGGGAAGCAGCGAGGCAAATGTCTAGGGTCTGTTCACCTAGCAGCAAGTAGGTACAGGATGGGTTGTGACCTCATTGTCCCGGTGTGTGGAGAGTGTTGTGGTCTCAGTCCTGCTCGAAGATCGGTCTATGAGCTCTGAGCTCGCTCAGTAATGGAGAAGGTTGCCTGGATGACCAGCAGATGACTGTGATGAATTACACACACACACACACACACACACACACACACACACACACACACACACACACACACACACACACACACACACACACACACACACACACACACACACACACATAGTTTTAAAGGAAAGTTGGATGTGTGTAGATATGGAGACGGGGCCACACGAGTATGAGGCCTTGTAAAATTACAACTAGGTGAACTAGGTGAATACACACACACACACACACACACACACACACACACACACACACACACACACACACACACACATACCAATGGTTTCCAAACTTCTCCTGATCGAGTACCACTTGGAGGTACGTACAGTCCCTGCGTACCACCTGGTTCCAGAAAAATTAATTCAATTGCAGCAAATATCAATTAATTCATAACAAGGAATACAACTCAACTTAATGAAAGGAATTAATGCATTTGTTTCTTCTCCACTACTTGATCGATGTCAAATTATCTTGTGTAAGGCAATAATGATTTTTCTGAGAAATTAATGAAATTAATTGAAGAAAAAATCACATATGATCCCGATTCGAAAGTGTTCATGTACAGTACCATCTGGAAATCCCTCGCGTACCACTACATACTACATTATACTTATGCTTACCGCAGGTGGGAAACCACTGACATATAGGGTATATGCATAATATAATTCGTATATTTGTGTGTAATTCACCTCGGTTCACCTGCTGGTCATCCAGCCAGTCTTCCCCATTACGGAGCGAGCTCAGAGCTCATAGACCGATCTTCGGGTAGGACTGAGACCACATCAACACTCAACACACACCGGGAAAGCGAGGTCACAACCCCTCGAGTTACATCCCATACCTATTTACAGGGGCCACACATTAAGAGGCTTGCCCATTTGCCTTACCACTTACCGGGACTCGAACCCGGCCCTCTCGATTGTGAGTCGAGCGTGCTAACCACTACACTACGCGGTGTGTGTGTGTGTGTGTGTGTGAATCAGTTCCCACATCAGATTAGAGGTACAATAGAATAGATGTACTATATAGGTTGTGAATATGAAGGAAATCAAAGTGGGTTGTGAAAGACACTGCATGATTTATAGCAGCTATATGAGCTATATGTGAGGTGCTGCCTGGCCTTCTCTCATGGAAGCCTATCTAGATAAGAAGCAACTTTTACTTGGTAATCATGACCATTTATAACATTAAAAAACCACATAACAATAACATATATATTCCAAGTAACCTTTGAGTACATTTGATGTAGATAAGGAGACTGACGACTGAGTGAGCAAATTTTCTTTATACATTTACGTTGTCTTTGACCAAACCTCCTCTCTTACTTAAAAAATAAAAATAAAATAAATGTTGTGAGAATAACTAAGGAAGGAACCATCGCGCCTTCCTTGGGCCTCGTTGTTGATGTTTGTTGTTGTTCCGAGACAGACACACAGTGGAGGGAAGCTGAAAGCCGCCTGTGACTGAGTGCCCTGTGTGTCCCTGCCCGCCCCTGACGCCCATACCGCCCCTCCCTGCTGCTGCCGCCCCTGCCCGCCCCAGAAGAGTGTGAGAGAGCGCGGGAGAGCAGTGAGAGCACCGCCGCCATGAACAAGAGGAAGGCCAAGCCGCTCATTGACTCGGATAGCGATGAGGAAGGCCAGAGCGGATCCGGATCAGGCTCAGACATTGATTCGGTAACTAGTGGTGTTAGTGTGGTGTGTCTGGTGGGTGTGGTTGTTTTGCTTGACTTCCGGAGGTATAGGTGGGGGAGGGGGGAGTGGGCGCAGTTACCTAACCTAACCCAGCTTGCCACATAGCCTCTAGTTTCGTGTCGTGTAGTGTAATTAGTGAGGTTGCTTCTAGCTGTGTGTTATTCTAGTGGTCTGATGCTGAAGTGAGGTGGAAAATTATGTTACTTGCCCATTTTAATCCTTTCAGTACTGGGACACATTTTTTTCCTTGATATTTGTGTACGATTAGACCTTTTTTTTTTACATTAGGAAGGGTCTATGGAGGTTAGAGGATTAATGGCCACAGTCTTCACTGATTTAATCCCACACATAAGTTTCTGAAGCTGTATAGAATCACTAAGTAGTAGGCAGAGTGAATATGGAAACGTGTTATGGTACTGAAGAGGTTAAGTTGAAGGATGATTTTTATTTATGTATTATTTATTTATTTTCTTTTTTTTTTGTGGGGGGTGATTTCAGTGAATATCTAGTAACTTTACTAACTGTTGCTTCTAGAAATTAGTCTTTTTAAACCCTGCTGTGCTGAAGAAACAGAGCTGATGTGAACTTGAAATAACTGACAGAATAAAAGAGCATAGTATCATCATTATAGGTTGGAACAATTCATTATATTGAGAGCTCACTTAGATTATGGCAACCCAATGGGCCTTATTTTTTTTTTCATTTTTGTTTCCCTTGGCCAGTTGTCCTTGCTGGATAAAAAAAAAAGGAAGAAAGTGGATAGGTGTGGACAGAATCAGTGGAAAATTAGTGGATAGCATATTTTGGAGTAGAAGGTAAGAAGCAATGTTAACCTCTTCTGTATCATGATGTGTTTTCATCTACATTCTGGTTACTATTTAGTGATTCTATACAGCTTCAGAAACTCATGTGGGGGATTGAAATAGTAAAGACTGACACCATTAATCTTATGACCTCCATACACCATTCCTATTGTCAATAAAATAGTCTAATCATACATAAATCTCAAGGTGAAAATGTGTCCTAGTTTTGAAGAGGTTATGAGAGAAGGGTAAGAAAGCCGATAGGTGTAAACGGAGGTGATGTAGAGGTAATGGACTGTATAATTAGGAGTGGAAGATAAGAAGGAATGTTAACCTCTTCAGTAGCATGATGTGTTTCCATCTAGGTACATTTTGGTTACTATTGGATGATTCTATACAGCTTCAGAAACTTGTGTTGGGGATTGAAATAGTGAAGACTATGGCCATTAATCTTCTGAACTCCATAGACCCTTCCTAATGATCTAATCATACTCAAAATCTCAAGGTCAAAATGTGTCCCAGTATTGAATGGGTTACGAGAGAAGGGTAAGAAAGTGGAGAGATGTGAACAGAGGTGATGGAGAGGTACTGGACAGCATAATTAGGAGTAGAAGGCAAGAAGGAGTGTTAAACTAAAGGGAGAATCATTAGGTAGTAAAGAAGAAAGTGGATAGGTGTGGCTAGAGTTAGTGGACAGCATAATTAGCAGTAGAAGATTAGAAGGAACGTTAACTTCTTCATTACCACGTGTTTCCATCTACGTTGTGGTTACTATTTGGTGATTTTATACAGCTTCAGAAACTCATGTAGGGTATTAAAATAGTGAAGACTGCGGCCATTAATCTTGTTACCTCCATAGACCCTTCCTAATATCAATAAAATCTTCCAATCATACCCAAAACTCATGATAAGAATGCATCCCAGTACTGAAGAAATTAAACTAAAGAGAGAATCATTAGGTAGTAGAGAAGAAAATGGAAAGAGTTAGTGGACAGCATAATTAACAGTGGAAGGTAAGAAGGGATTTTAAACTAGAGAGAAAATCATTAGGTAATAAAGAAGAAAGTTTTGAGGTGTAGCTGTAGTCACCACCACTCTGCCGGCAGGAGTTACTGGCGCTGGCGAAGAAAAAGAAGAAGCGATCCAACAGTGAGTCGTCTGGCGGGTCGTCTCCGAGGCAGAAGCCGTCCGCTGTCCGCTCGAAGGTGGCCACGGACAGTGACTCGGAGACCAGCGACTCTGACTCAGACTGGGGCGCCTCCAGAGGGAAAAAGAAAAAGATGGTGAGTTTTTGTGTACAGGCAACCCCCGTTTAAAGAAGGTTCACACAACGAAATTTCGCTACAACGAAGGTTTTATTTTACTACCATCTGCTCGTTTAATGAACACCAAACTCGCTTTAACGAAGTTTTATCCAGGTAATTTTTTTCCAAATTTGAAAGCCCCACCATATCACGCAAGCTGACAGGCTTTTGAATACACCAGGAGCTGCTGGTACTAAGGCCTGCCTCAGGAAAAATCCTGGGACACCTGTAGAATAAAGATCAAGATCAAGATCAAGCTCTCGTGGACAACACGCAACACTCACTCCCCAGTCAAAACATAACAGCGTCAGCAGCAGCTTGTCTTCCCTAGCTCAACTTACCACCAAAACGCCCTGCAATTGGCCTAGTGTTCGTAAGAAGACCAGGAAGTCTCTTACTCTCCAAGTGAAGCTAGATATTATTCACAGACACGAGAGAGGCCAGAAAACTATAGCAGTGCTGGCCACCATCTTGACTCCATATTATACAGTCTATATTTTCAAGTCAGCAGACTCTATTAAGAAGGCTGGTGAGACCGTATCTTTCTTGCAAGCTAAAAGAACCACCTGAACTCGTGACTCTACAATGGATAAAATGGAAAGCCTTGTGGAAATGTGGTACATAAGTTTTGTATGCAGTACAATGATGCGCACTTTGTTTACATTCCACAGATTGCCGGTTAGTGTCTTTCCCGTTTCACTCTTCCTTCCTTCATAAAGTTAAGATCATCAACATTATAAAGTTACGTACATACATACATTAGTGTACATTATAATGAATTAAATCAAACTACCTAAATGTTTAACTTCATAATTTTTACTTTCATTAAACCTTTTACTGTACTATGATGCACTCTCGCTTTGCTTACTCTCAATGGAAGTTCAAATCAGAGATTAAACTTGTTATAATCTGTTCGCTTAACGAAGTTTCGCTTAACGAAGTGTTTTTAGGAACGTAACCCTTTGTTAAACGGGGGTTGCCTGTATTTATATATTATTTGATTTTTATTATTATTATTTTTATTGCTATAAGTATTATGGATTTTATTTATTTAATTTTTGTTTAGGAGTATTGATATTATTATTATTATTATTATTACTACTATTCTTATTACTTTAACATGGTAAATATTTTGGCGTTAGAATTTTGATGAGGAGGAAGAAAAAGGAGGATGGTATGTCTTATTTATTTATTTATCTAATAAGAAAATAATAAGGAAGATTAAAGAGATAGGAAAGTGCACACAGTGAGAGAGATTCCTTCTTATGACTTGAATTAATTTAAGAGGGAGATTTCAAGACATTTATCCTTTTGGTTTGGCTAACTCGAGTCTGCAAGGGGACTGGCAATTAAGTGGGCCTTCTTTTTTTCCTTGGCCAGTTTTCCCTCTTACATAAGATAAAACAATATTAGTCAAGGATGCATGAGAGATAAAGGTGACTTAGGAGTGAATATTTTGCCCCTAGACGAAGACAGCCAGCAAGAACAAAGGCAAGACCACCGGCACCTCCCAGGACAGTGACTCAGAGGGCACCAGAGCAGCACGGGCCAGCGCATCTGAACCAGAGGAAGGTGTGTGTGTGTGTGTGTGTGTGTGTGTGTGTGTGTGTGTGTGTGTGTGTGTGTGTGTGTGTGTGTGTGTGTGTGTGTGTCACCAATGATAGTATTCTCAGTGACACCATTACTACTATCACTACTGCTGTCGTCATCATCATCACTGTCATCACTACTATCATCACCACCACCATCAACTGTGTATAAATATTTTGCATTCTTAACACTCTTTGCCTCTTTTTATGAATTCAATAGGGTTTTATTGTTTTACCCAATGTGAAGTAGTTTCCAGATGTTGCCTTTGTTTATTTTTCCTGTTTTTTTCTCCCAGAATTTCCAGCAGCTATGTAGATGTATTGCATTCTTCACATTTTCTGTCTCTTTGTTGCTCATTGAGAAGAAGCACTCACCATAATTTCTCTCTTCTCATTTCTTTGCTTGTATTTCCCAGAGCTTCATAGTTACATAGGTTCTTAACCCCTTCGGTGCCGTGATGCGTTTTCATGTTTATTCTGGTTACTATTTGGCGATTTTATACAGTTTCAGAAACTCATGTGGGGAAGTAAAATAGTGAAGATACAGGCCATTAATCTTCTCACTTCTATAGACCCTTCCTAATGTCAATAAAATGGTCTAATCGTACATGAATTTCAAGGTAATGTGTTCCAGTACTGAAGGTGTTAATGTACATCTCTTTACCACACATTCAAAGCACATTCCATAATTCCTCTTGTCTCTACCAATATTTTCAAAAGCTATGTAAGTAAATTCCATCCTAATATTGTCCACTTTTCTCCTACACATTCAACTAGAGCGCTTCCCATAATTCAGTGGTTGCTCTGTAGGTGAAGTCTCGGACACAAACAGCAGCGACTCGGATGTTGACCTGAACGAGGAGTTTGATGATGGCCTGGACGAGAACATGATAGGAGATGAGGAGGACCGGGCGCGACTCGAACAGATGACGGAGAAGGAGCGAGAGCAGGAGATTTACAACAGGATAGAGAAGAGAGAGGTCATGAGGACACGCTTTGAAATTGAGAAGAAACTGAAGCTGGCCAAGAAAAAGGAACAGAAGAAGAGGAAAGAAAAGGAAGGAGACAAGCCAAAGGTTTAAAGATTTACTATTCATTATTTCTGCTTGTAATCTAACACTTTACTTACACATGCTTTTAAACTACAAAGTGGACCAAATAGATATACATTTATTTTCCCTCATTCTTTACAAGCCAAAGGTTAGATTTTGAAAGATTCACCATTTATAATTTCTGCTTGTAATCCAACACTTCCTTAGATATTCTTATGAACTACAAAATGAACCAAAAGAATGTACATTTAATCTACCTCATTCTTTACAAGCCAATGGTTTAAAGATTTACTATTTATAGTTACTGCTTGTAATCCAGCACCTTCTTAAACATCCTTATAAACTACAAAACGAACCAAAAGAACATACGTTTGATCTTCCTCATTCTTTACAAGCCAAAGGTTAGATTTTGAAAGATTTGCCATTTACAATTTATGCTCGTAATCCACCACTTCCTTATATGTTCCTATAAACTACAAAATGAACCAAAAGAACATACATTTAATCTCCCTCATTCTTAGCATCTCAGTCTATACTCAAGCTTCCTTTACTATCTTATAGTATGAATGAATATCAAACACCAACTTATAGCCATCACTGCATTTCCCAGGAGAAGAGGCAGCCTGTACTAACAAACAGAACCAAGACGTTAGAGGAGCGAGCTGGCCGGAATGATAAGTTTGCAGCACTGAAAGCCAAGAGAGTCAATAAAATACAGAAAGGTGAGAGAGATGACCACCTTGTATTGAGAAACTGTATCTTTTGTCTGCTTTGGTCAGTGTGTGTTTAGTTTTGTGTGTCTTTATGTTAGGTTGGATTGGCATGAGAGAGAGGGAGAGAGTGAGAGTGCAGGAGTGTGTGCGAGAGAAGTAAAAAAGGCAGTGAAAACAACAGAAAGTATGACAAAATTTTTTCTCTCCTTTTTCAGCGGAAGAGGAGAGACAGAAGAAGGAACGTGAAGCGGAAGAGAAGAGGAGGAGGAAAGAGGAACGAGAGAAATCGATGGACTCTGATTCAAATGTAGAAGATGGAAAGAGTAAAAAACTGAAGGTAAATTTTGCTACATGTTGCTTAAGTTTGTTGTTGCTGTGAGAGTTGAGAAGGAAGAGGCTGGAATTAGGAGCAGAAAGGCTGGAGTTAGTATTGGTTTGCGGTTCAACAGGATGCTGTACTTAGTTAAGAGGAAGCAAGCAGTAAATAGAGGAAAGGTTGGTAGCTTTGGGATATATTAAGTGAATCAAAAGTATGACCTATCCACTCACTAAATGATCAACTAACTGTTTCAACACACCTTTTATAAATCTAGTAGGTTAACCCCTTGAGTACCATGATGCTTTTTCATATTCATTCTATTTACTATTTTATGCAGCTTCAAAAACTTGTGGGGGATTAAAATAGTGAAGACTATGGCCATTAATCTTCTGACCTCCATAACTCTTCCTAATGTCAATAAAATAATATAATTTTACACTAATCTCAAGAAAAAATGCATCCCCAGTATTGAGGGGTTTAATAGTCGTAATAGTTGTAGCGGAAGTGGTAATTTTTACAGTGCATAGGGATGGAGAGCACTTGTAATATATGAAAGTTAGTGATGAGTAGCTTCCACCACCTTTCTGGTCATCAGCTGTAACTGTGAGCAATTTTGTGTTCTCAGTCCAAGTGTTTTTTTGACATATTTACATTGATTTCAGGCATCAGATGTGTACAGCTCAGATGACAGTGGATCAGAGAGTGACAAGTCAACTAAATCTGACAAATCGACCAAGAGAAGATCCTCCTCTTCCTCCTCGTCTTCCTCCTCAGATGGTGACAGTGATTCTGGCAGGTGAGGTTTTTGTGTCACCTTGCCTTGTGTTGGTGAGGAAAGCAGTAGCAGTTATACCATCATTCCATTAGTTTTTTGTCAACAGGTTTCAAATTCAGTGTTGGCCAGTGACACAGTGGGTATTTAACACTGGCAGGGGATAGGTATGGAATGTAAAGCAGTAGGAGTGGAAGGCCAGCTGTTTTACCTTTCCCTGTATAAGTGATGAGGGTTTTACAGAGATTAATTGGATTTTCATCATTCCAGAGAGAGCTTGGCAAGGATTGTTTGCCTTCATTATCTTAAGTGGAAGTTATTGGAGGTTTTATTTAAAGTTATTGTGTTCTTTATTTTTATTTCATGACTAATATGGCTTCTGCATTTTTATGAATTGTTGTAGGATTCATTTGAGTTTTCAAGGCAGTTTTTTCTGGTCTCAGTCAAAGGTGAACAAGGATTTTGCTTCACTAAATGGAAAAAGCACCCAATAAGAGCCTGGCTAATAATTTCTTTTGTCCTCTGAGAAAAATCTGATGAGTGAAAGAAAAAGTCTTTTAGAAGGGGCCCTGCCTATTGAATATTGAGTAAAGCACAGTCCCTATAGTATAAAATGTGTGTAAAGACTATGTGATTGTTTAGTGTGAGGTGGAGTGCCACAGGTATAAACGTACCACTGCTGCAGCCCCTGTGTGGAGGAGGCCACTGCCAAACCCAGCAGGGCAAGATTTGCTGCAAAGCTTCCAAAGAGCCACGGGAAAGAAACCAATACTAAGATGACCAAGAAGGCCGAGTCAAAAAAATTGCCTTCTTCCACTTCTTCTTGCGCTTCCCCCTCCTCTTCCTCTTCTTCATGTTTTAGTGATTCAAGTGACAGCAATGTGTCACCTAAGAAGACCAGAACTGACAGGTAGTGAAAGAAGATGTGCTTGTGGGTATGCTGGTGTGTATGTGTGCGTGTGTGTGTGCACTAGTGTGTGTGTGTGTGTGTGTGTGTCTGTCTGTGTGTTTGTGCTGGGCAGAGACTTAACACTTGTTGGTGGTGTTGTTCAGAGAGTGCTTGCAGTTTCTCTAACAAATTGTGCCTTGTGTTGCATCACTGTCTTGTTTGTGTTCTGGGTCAACTGAAGGTCAGCCATCCCATTGTTCTTGGGTTGGTCAGGTCAGGTTAGGTCAGGCCACCATCTACACATCTCTACACTGCCTCAGTGAACAAATTAATAGGAGGAATATGAGTTTTTAAATTTCTGATTTATCCTGTTTCCTCTTTCCAGTACATTCTACCTTGATATATGTGTCTCTGTCTCTGTCCATAGGTAATTTTATATGAAACAGCCAAAGAGTATCCTAATAGAGTATTAAGTGCTCAAAGGAACATAACAAAGGATAAATATTCAAGATCTTTATCCAATCCGGCTAAGATGAGATATGATCCAGTCAAGTTTGATAAAGTTGCACACGAAAAGGAGATTGGAAGAAATTGGCTCTGAAACAAGATGTTCAAGTGTTCTTATTTGTGGTGGCTGATCTTCATGTGATCTGTCTTGTTGCCAATAACAGGATGGATTTTACTCTATATATGGTGTATATCAGGAACATCACACTGTATCTGTCTTCTGGCATATTGTTTGTAGAATTTATTAGCTGGAGGCACTTCCTGTTTGAATGCTGTGATGTTTGAAGACATAGAGAAAGTGGTCTAAACAAAAGGTAGTCGTGAGAGGAAGCAGTGAGGGCTGGCCCTGTGATGCCAAACAGGACACTTGGCACACCTTGCCACCAGTGAGACAAAAGTGACCACAAAGACCTTCATCTTGGTGGTGGAAGTCTATCTGTTGTTCCCTCAGATGTGCTTTTATAGATCATATTGGTCTTCATACAGTGGATTATCATTGCTGTTTATTCACTCTTATCTTTATACATTCTCTGCAGGATTCAAGAATCCTTTACTATCCTCATGTTATGGTTCCTTTTTATTTAGATTCTCACTGTCATAACCTTTTTAAAACAACTTTTTCCTGATAAACAGTGAAAGCTTTAATACCTTCCTCTTACAGACACTTCAGTCTTTCATTTAAAGGGTCATCACCATAACTTCACAAAACCTGCTTATTCTAACGTTTTATTGGATGTGAAATAAAACTACAAAGTGCCACAGGACTGCTTGTGTTGTGTTTTGGGCACACCAGTTTTCACTCCCCTAAACTATTGCTACCCTGAACCCATCCTAACTTTGTAATATGAAGTGGAAATGCAAAGTACCATGAGACTATACTTGTGTTGCGTTTTTCATTGAGCTAAGTGAGTGAGTGTGTGAGTGGTGTGGAGTGTTAGCATTGGTAGTGATACCCTTAATGAGGCTACAGGCCATGTGGCAAACTCACTCCTTGCACGGCTAAGGGAGAAGGAAGGAATGAGGGAACAGATGCAGACTGAGCATGAAAAATAGATACTGTCACAGTCACCTTTCAACATTACACATATTTGTACTTGTTAATTTAGAGAAGAAAAGTTTGAGCTGAAAATAATACTTGTACTACTCTTGTTGGACTGTTATGAAAGAATACATGAGGCACATTTGAAGTGTTATCTATTGTCATCCATCTATACCTGACGTGTTGCCAAGAGGACGGCCGTGAGAGATGAGTCCATCCTGGCAGCTATGTGTCCTGCTCACACTCACTGTTTCTGTCACCAGGTCTAAAGACAGCCACCGCTCAAGGGAATCCAGACCCAAGTTTGTGACGTGTCGAGAGGACCTGGAGAAGATCCGACTCTCTCGCCACAAGATGGAGCGTTTTGTCCACCTGCCAATATTCTCTAAGGCCATCATCGGCTGCTTTGTCAGGATAGGCATCGGCAGCAACCAGGGGCGGCCCGTGTACAGGGTGTGTGTGGTGGAATGTTTTGTTTAGTTATTGCCTCCAGAAATGGCATCCTTATTCTTGCCAGCCATTCCTGTTTTTTTGTTCTTTCTTATTCTCTCTATACCTGTTACCTCTCACTTTTACTCTCAATTCAGTGCTAAGTTTCTTTATATCCTTGCCAGCCATTCCTTTTTTGTCTTTCTCCTATCTTGTGCTTGTTGTGAATATGAATGTTATGTGCCTTGTCCTGATCATGCTACATAAGAAGAATTTCTTGATCAGGAACTCTTTGTCTTCTCCAGGTTGCAGAGATAACAGCAGTGTGTGAGACAGCAAAGATCTACCAGTTGGGCAACACAAGAACAAATAAAGGACTGAGGCTGAAGTAAGTTGCCATGGTATAATGAATCATTATCCTTTTTACGTTATAACTGTCAAGTCAGGACTCAACATGGCCTTAACTAACCCAACCTAATCCAATCCATCCCTCCGCCAGACACGGGTCACAAGAGAGAGTGTTCCGGCTGGAGTTTGTAAGCAACAGTCCGTTCCAAGAGTCAGAGTACAACAAGTGGGTGGAGGACTGCGGCTCATGGCACTGAGCTGCCCTCCATGATACACGTGGACCAGAAACAGAAGGATATCCACGACCTCCTCTACTACCAGTTCAGCAGTGAGGACATAGACAAGGTACTCATGAGCTTGTTATTGTGAATAATAAATAAAGGAAGAAAATCTGTATAGTTGGTCAGCTGGCAATGTTAGAAGACAACTTTTGCACATAATAATAAGAGAAACATGAAAATGTTATATTTGTTGAGATACTGATGGTCTATTGTGACAGCTTATGGCATTTCTTGGCTTGAGACAATTTTTTTTATTTGACAATAGTAATAAAAGTAAAAAAAGAAGATGAAAATATATATTTGCTGAGATACTGAAGGTTGATGAAACAACTTTGGACATTTCTTAGTGTACAAGATAATCTTTTTCAACCTAATCATCTCTCAAACCAGAAGAAAAACAGTTGTCTCAGTAATAGATACATGTCAGTTTGTGTAATGACCATATTGCCTACAGATACCATTCTTAGTGGTGTATATGAATGTACTATAACCACACATCATTACCATAAATTTGCTAATGTGGTTTTGCAAGTATATAATTTTCTCTCTCTAAGTTTGCTGGTGTCGTTTTCCAAGTATATACATAGTTTTCTCTCTCTAGGTTTGTTAGTGTGATTTTGCAGGTATATAATTTTCTCTCTCTGTGTAAGTTTATTAGTGTGGTTTTGCAATTATGTAATTTTCTCTCTTTCTCTGTGTGTGTGGAGATGGTAGAAGAGAAGGCTCGGTTCAACCACAACCCAACCAACTTTGCTGTGGCCAAGACGTTACTCATGAAGGAGAAGGACATCGCTGCTCAGAAGGGAGATGATGAGGCACGTACAGTCACTACCTTCAGTATTTCATCATTGAGACAGATGTAGATGCTGGGTAGAAGTGCTCAAATTGTTATATTGTCAGAGTTTTGTTTCTTATGTCATTATTTTCTTTATTCTTCTTCTTGTGTTTGTGGTAATTTTATTAGCTTTTCTTTTTCTTCCTGTTTTGTTTGTGTTTTTCTTTTCTTCATTTCAGACTTTTTTTCTTTCTCTTTCTGTTAAGGAGTAAATATTTCTTGTGTTTTGTGTTTTTTTTAGTAACAATGGATAAAACTCCTGAAAGTTTGCAAAGCTATGGTCATATAATACTGCTATTACCACCACCTTCACCACCATTACTGCCATACATTACATCTGTCCACCTCAAGTAACTATCTGTCTTTATTCACAGTCTGTGGAGAAATTGAGAGAGAAAATTGCAGATCTTGATGAGAAAGCGAACAGTCTTGACAAGCGCAGGACTCAAACCATCGCCGCCATCTCCTACATCAATGAACGCAACCGCAAAAACAATGTAGAGAAAGCAGAGAAGGCAATTATGGTAAGTTTTCCTTGTCATTTACTCTTCCTCCTTTACGGTTTCCTATAGTATGTCTACTGTACAGCACTCTTGGGTTCAAAAAATTTTATGGCTTCCTCACTCGGGGCAACGGTTTCCTAGCGGGTGGGCTTTGAGATAGGTGGTACCCAAAAAGTATCCCCTTTAGCCCATAAATTCCCGTGAAAAGCCCACATGGTATAAATAAAAAAAAAATAAATAAATAAATAATTCTTGTTTTCTGTTGATCTACTCATTTATCACAAGGATAGCTTACAGTTTTCTTCAAGATCTGACAACCACACATTCCTCCGGGAGACCGTTCAGACTGAGC
>NC_059273.1:6340000-6382500 GCF_017591435.1 Portunus trituberculatus
TTATTAATATTGTTTATTTCTGTTATTATTTTCAATTTTTAGTCATTTTTTTTCCTGCATCTTAGTAAATTTTCACTCACTCTAGTGGTACAAATTTCATATAAAAACAACCCATGAATTTTTTTTTCTCAGTGTGGGGGGAAGAGAACGTGAAGCCCTACCAGTGTGTATTGTACAGTACTTGTCTGGGAGGATAATAACGATGATGTGATGAGTGTACAATTAATTCCGTACCGCCTGCTGATGTTATGATTTTGATGTTGCAGAAAGGGTAAACATGATAATAATATGCAAATTTTTCACACATTTTCACGATGGTGGGAAGTTTTCAAGTGTGAAGAAGTTAGTAGAAGTGAGAAGGAGTGTGTAGATCAGTAGTTGCGTTTGAGTAGTGCCGCTGCTACTGGCTGTTGGCGTGAGGGAGTGATAGGTGAATGTTAAATTGAATGGAAATCATCAAATCATCTCATTACTTTGAAGAATATACTCATATTAAGTTTGTTCTGTCATCTATACTCGCAGTTATTACAAGTTATTTAATGTACGTAGCTCAAGGTGTGGCTACTGTACCTTTCTTTTATACTAATTCATACCTTTCATGTACATTAATTGCCACATTCATATTAGTATGTTCATACTTTGGGGGAGGGTAGACTGGCAAGGAGAGGAGGAGGAGAAAGAGGAGGAGGCATTTTATTGACAATTCTGCTGCATCTACTTCATCCAATATTGTGGTGTATGGAACGTGCTGTTGCCAAACCTGATGCATGTCAAGGAATGTTACTGATGAAATGACTACACAGTAATACAACGTTCTGGTGAATGTTGCTAGAAATAAATCTGAAAACTTGTACAATTGCTCTTTCATTTTACTTTTTATTGTTCTTTATTTTGAAATGTATTGAAATGAACACCCTTCTAAGTTAGGTTAGGTCAATTCTCATTTCAAGACAATAAGTAACTTTTCATTTTTCAATTTAAAAAAAAAAATTTCTTTCAAGTTAGGTTAAGTTAGGTCAAGTTTCACCTCTTGACAATATATAATAGATATATTCAACTTTCTTTTTCATATTTTTGCCTCTAAGTAAATTTTTTCCTTCAATTTTTTAACATTTCCTCACATTAAGCAACATTAGATTAGATTAATTTTCAATATACAACTTTCCTTATAATTTCTCAGTTAATTTTTTTCTACTTATTTCTACATTTCCTCATATCAAACATTAGATTAGGTTAAGTTATAATATTCAACTTTCCGTTCATTACTTCTCAAAGTATTTTATTTCCGACATATTTCTACATTTCCTCACATAAAACAATAGTTTAGGCTTAGTTACAATATTTGATTTTCCTTTCATTTATTTCTTCCTACGAATTTCTGCATCTCTGGGTTTTCTTAACCCTACTATTATTATTACTACTGCTACTACTATTACTTTTGGTGTGCTGATGATAAGTAAAGATCTGTTACTACTATTATTGTTACTACTACTACTATTCTCGAAGCAGTGTTTCATTCCTTCACATCAGCTAGTCAGTCAGAACTACTACTGCTATTACTTACTGCTATTACTACTGAAGTCTGAAGATATTGTAGATGATAATAAGGATAACTGATAAGCCGTGGAAAGGTGAAAAAAAAAAATAATAGTTAATGAGCAAAGAGCTCCGGCAAGAACAGAAACCTCGAGAGTCGAGACTGTGTTCGGAATGTCAGTCCTTCACCAGTGACTCTAACAGCTGCAGGAGACAGTCACACGCTAATCTCACTTCACACTCTCCCCTTCTCGCGTACATTCCAGGTAAATACATTAAATATTATTAATCGCAGGCTATGTACTGTGATATACTTAACGATTAACCCACACGCCCATACATCAGGTAATTTCATATATAACCCTTTTTTTTTATATGCTGCCAAATCGTCATGGTCATGTTTGCCATAATTGCTCACTCCTTAACACATTTGCGATTTGTTGATTCTACCCAGGCTAGCTTTGCCGATGAGAGAGAGAGAGAGAGAGAGAGAGGGATGATAATATTGTCAAGCCACGCGAAGAAGACACCGCCAAGCGCGAAGCTCCATCTAAGTGATAGGTAGGATGTGTGACTAACGTTCGTCAATAGAGTATAGTTAAAGTTGTGAGGGTTTTTAAGAATGTTTTTTTTAAGGTTCTACTTACAGATTAACAACATTTCTACAATACTGAGAGAAGAAACACTCTTGGGACCCGGCTGGTCACCTCGTATCCTTGGTAAACAATCCTGATGAGACAGTAGAGCGTTTTTAAGGATCTTTTTAAGGTTCTAGTGACAGATTAACAACATTTCTACATTATTAATAGGAGAAACACGTTTGGAAACCTAGCTAACTAACTCTGGCCTTGGTAATCAGTCGTGATGAGAGAACAAAGTGTTTCTAAGGGGTGTTTTTAAGATTGATTGTATAGAGTGATAAATGAACATTTCTGCATTATTAACAGGAGAAATACTCTTGAGAATGTGGCTAGTCATGGTGAGAGCAGAGCGTTTCATAATATGTCTCTTTAATAGTGACGCAGGTTTTCAAGGGTGTTTTTATGGTTCGAGACACACACACACACACACATAATAATGATAATAACACTGCTGGCGCTCTTGCTGTTGCTACTACTACTACTACTACACTCCCTCACACACTTCTAATCGTCATTTTCCTCCTATCACTACACTTTATGCATTTCAGACGGGTATCAACAGGAAACACTGAGAATTGAAGGAAATGTTGACGAGTTGACATGGGGAGGGACGGGGGTTAGTGAGGCTGGGTCTTTGTTTGGGTTATGATGGGTGCCAGGGGGTCTGAATGGGGGTATACATAACCATTGCTTTATTTAACACAGTAATGGGCTATTTATCTATTTTGGTGGTTGATTCTGACTTTGCTTAACTGTCTGCATCTGGAAACACAGGGGGAGTGCAGGCAAACATTGGTGGACTGACGCAGGGGGAAGGCACAGGTGAGGTGCCCTTTTAGCTCAATATTTACGTAGGTAATTAAATTCAAAAATCGCCAGAAGAAAAAAGGCACCCAGACTGAAATGCAGTATATTTTTAGAAGCAACAAATAAATTAACTTATAACCAAAATATAATATTCTTACCGTGTGGTTTGTTTACATAGCGAAGACCAATGAACGGTCTGTATTTCTAAATAATGGCGCCAAAACACATCATAATGTCGAGATGGAAAGCACAGCCAAACTACATTGTATTGCATTTTATGAATACGAAAAATTTTTGGTTTCCAACCAAATAAAGAAAACATATATTCCTTGTTGTATTAAGATTTTTTTGTTTTTATTTTGGTACCGTTAAAATTTTTGAATTTGGAAATACGAGTAGTTAGGCTAAATTTCGAAGAATATTATTACTTGGGTCATGTTTTTCATACTATTTAAATGTTATATCAAGCTCCAAAACAATCCTAGTCGTGCTAATTGAAAAATATATATTTTATCTTGTGAGCTTTAATGTTTTTTTTTTTTTTACATTAAACAGAAAAACAGCTAGACTCAATTCTATTGCGGCTTGAAACTTGCTTTACTTAGCTAATAACAAATCAGATATCAGAACAATACGAACTCCATTAATAAAAGAGAAATATTCTTACCCTTACGTTGATTTTTTGGTGGGGGGCGGGCACGTTTGGTGAGTGACTCCTCCTCCCCGCCCTCACTCTCACACTCCACCTCTCCCTTACACTTCCTCCTCCTCTACCTACTCTTATACTTTGAGTCCCGAAAACACCTAGAAACACAGGCAAAGGCAGAGAAAATACGTTTATTAAAGAATAGTTTCTGTAGTAGCGGCAGGCGACGGGGCTGACCGGGGCGGAGCTGGCCGGGTGGAGGACAGCAGGAGCGGGAAGGTGATTGGTGAAGAAGGTGCTGGCGCGGATGGAGCAGGTGCAAGAGCGGGAAAGTAAGGATTCAGCAGTGTCCAGGATATCGTCTGTGGTGGTCTACGTATGGTGGTGGTGGTGGTTTGGTGTCATGTGGTATGGTGTGCGATGGTGGGAGTGTGCGCTGGTGTGGTATGGTGTGTGATGGAATTGGTGGTGTGGTATGGTGGTCGTGGTGTGGTATGTTGTGTGATGATAGTGGTGGTGGTCTGGTGTGACGGTGGTGGTGGTGTAGTGTGCTGTGGTGTGGGTACGTATGTTGTGCGATGGTAGTGGTGTGGTATGGTGGTGGTGGTGTGGTGTAGTGGGCTGTGGTGTGTTATGGTGTGTGATGGTAGTGGTGGTGGTTAGGGAAAAGATAAATTTAATGAATTTGTATTTCCAAATATCAAGTATACAATTTGAAAACGTACGTAACATATTTCGATACTTCGAAACACACACTAAACTGAACATATATGAACTGACTATGTTATCATGTTGGGCACTATTTTAATATATATATATATATATATATATATATATATATATATATATATATATATATATATATATATATATATATATATATATATATATAAATATATATATATATATATATTTATATATATTTATTTACTTATTTATTTATTGCCATACCACTTGTCTGTGACTCATTATTTCTGAAGATGGTTGTAGAAATGAAACGTCAAGGATTAAAATATACCTAGTTTGCATCAGCTTGTGTTTCCAGCCACTCCCATTGCTGGGTTATCTCATGAACCACTAAATGACACACTGCTCCTCCTTGTTGAGTGTTTGTACATTTGATGAGCTTGTCACTTGAATGGCTGGGATGTACCAGTGTCTCTCAAACTTGGAGGGCACTCTTTTAAGTGGGTGTGAGGAAAATACATAGGGCCCCTAGAGTTACCTAATCAGAAATTGAAAAACACACCATGAAATTCTTGCATGAACGTCTTTCCCAACTCGCATGACAAGTGCATGGAGGAACTGTCTCGCTGAAGCAAGCTGTTCACACCAATTATCATTTAGACAATCTGTTCTGCCCTTCAGTGTTATGAGGACTGGAAATATTACGCATGTGTGTTATTCCTGCATGCTTAGAGATGTGGATAAATTGGTTTCGTTACTTAAAGGAGTGCCTGTGTGTCTTTATATATCAGTACTGGGAGAATTAGGAATATTGTGTACGTTCCATGTCTTCATAATGGTAATGTAAAATTAAATTTAAAGATACATAGGTACCTACTCCTTTCATCTCTTCAGTACCATGACGCGTTTGGATATTCATCCTGCTTACTATTTGGTGATTTTATACAGCTTCAAAAACTTAAGTGGGGATTAAAATAATGAAGACTCTGGCTATTAATCTCTGACTTCCATAGATACTCGAATCATACCCAAACTCATGGTAAAAATGCATCCTAGTACTGAAGGGGTTAAGTAACTAAACCGACTTATCCACGTTTTCATGAACTACTCAAGAAGCATGCAGGAATAACATACATGCATAATTTTTCCAGTTCCCATAATATTGAAGGGCAGAACAGATTGTTTGAATGATAATTGGTGTGAATAGCTTGTTTCAGCTAGGCGTTCACCGCACCGTCCACTGGCACGTTGGTAAAGAGTGATTTAACGTCGCAATTGGCCATTTTCTTACCTTTGACGACCAAGTTGTTGAAGCTTGCAATGAGTTCATCATGTGTGCTGCGCTAATGGAACCCAATGAACTGGAGACGGGCTTTCCAGGTTGTATAGCGAGACGATGTGGTGCACGACGATGCCCAACATGATGGGACACATGAGAAATCTATTTTAATGTGTCTTTGGTCAACCCTTCATTCCCGTAGGTCTTGGGTTTTCTTCGTGGAGGTTGACCATGTGTTTCCCTTGTTCAGACTTCGTGAGTATTTTGCGATCTTCCTTCTTGATTTTTTCTGTCTCACGTCTGGCGAAACTGGTGTTAACTCTTCAATAATATGTAGCACGGGCATTGAGAAGGTTCATTATCTTATTAATGTACTCTTCTTTCTTCATTCTCCGCCTCTGTCCGCTGGTGTGATTCTTAAGTCCTTCCTCGAGTAGGCTACCATTCTGTACCTCCGCGGTAGAAGTCTTCTCGTCGTTGGCCAGAGCTAACAGTAATAACAGGCGATCACAGTCTGTTTGAATCAATAGATCCAAGTCATTTTCGTACCACCTGTAAACGTCAAGGAATATAGTACTTGTGTTCCCTTACCACCAACTCTACACATTTGTCTGTTCAACAATGGGAGCTACTCTGACATGGAAATAAATAACTAAAAAAAAAATAATAATAAAGAATAAAGAAAAGAAGGTTGTTGAAGAAATGAACACATAAATATTATTGAGAGGGAAGAAAGACAAAATAAGTAAATGAAAGAAGAGAATGATAGAGAGAGAAAAAAATAATGATGTTACGTAATGGAGAAAAGGAAGCAAAACTGGCTGCAGTTCCCGAGTGGCCTTTAGCGTGAAGATTAAGAGTACAAGATCGGGCCACGGCTGCTGCACCTTGATGAGCAGATGAGTGGCCGAACAGCACACTTTTGGCGGGTTGCCGGCCTCATTAAGGTAAGAATCTAAGACTCCCAGACGCTTGGAACAGCCTGTCATACCTAGAACAGTGACCAGGGAGGCTGTGTGCGCGTGGAGAGCGAGACACGTGCAGGGGCGGGCGTGAAAACAGCTGGTGAAGTGACATCGTCTGCTAGGCTGAGGTCATGTGTGTGATGAATTTTCGGTAAAGTTGTATCCTTACATTCTAATGTTTACCTCTTCACTTCTTGTTTATTTATGGATGTTTTGAATGGACATGATGGCTGGTATGGTTGTTTTAACGTAAACTGTCAACAATTTATGAGATGAGCGCCTGGAGTGAGTCAATGAGGTGTTTCTGATGAAATAAGTAAGGGTGGAGTTGCTAGCCTCAGCCTCGTATGTTATATGTTATGTTATGTGTGGGACAATGTTGTATCCCTCTGCTCTTGAATCCCACGTAGTCGCATTCATATTAGATGGCAAGAAATTACAGGGACGGTCTAATAAAGGCTGACTGATGTATTTGCCCCCCCCACACAATGTTACATCATCTTCCTAACATTGGATTCGGCTCATCTTCCTTAGTTTGACACATTGAGATAATCATTTGACAGGGTTTCTTTGTTGTTATGATATGGACAATGTTGGGAATATAAGGTGATGTTTTTGTGAGAAAGGAAGTAAGGCGATGAAGATGTGTCATCTCTCTCTCTCTCTCTCTCTCTCTCTCTCTCTCTCTCTCTCTCTCTCTCTCTCTCTCTCATGCTTACTAAAATCTAGACAAATTCTAAAAATTCTTGGATTTCACTTATGTTGCATCTCTCACCACTTTCCCCAAGTATTTCCCGGTAGTGTGGCCAATACCATCAATTACTAACCTTGTCACTTCGTTTGCAGGACATGAGGATGGGACACAGAGGGGTGGTGGCAATGAGGGCGAAAGGAAGGCTTGGGCTGCAGCCTTCTGCCCTAACCCCCCTCTCTACACACCACATGGCTCTCACGGTATGTTTGGCACTAATGGCACAATGCAGCAATGAACATGATTGAAGTGTCCATTTGTTATCTGTGTGTCTCTTGGTCAGCATCCTCTCTTGCTGTATTTTTTCTTATTCATTTATTTATATTTCTTATTAAGCTAGTTGTATATATTTCATTTTGATTTTTGTGCATTTCTTTGAGCTTCATTGTTGATGTAACTTCTGCAGTATATCTGTGAAGGAAAAACTGATAAGATATTTTGAAAGTTTGATGAATGGTCATGATATTTGTATGTGTCGGAGAAAAGGTATTTCTGAAATAGATACTAAATTAATTAAGTAATGCCTGTAATTGTTGTTATGAAGTGTCCAGAGTCAAAATGCAACAGACAATAGTATTCATCTATTTATCAAGCTAGCAATCCCATGTGGTGTGACCTAGGCAAACAAACACACACACACACACACACACACACACACACACACACACACACACACACACACACACACACACACACACACACACACTCTCACACCGCGTAGTGTAGTGGTTAGCACGCTCGACTCACAATCGAGAGGGCCGGGTTCGAGTCCCGTGGCGGCGAGGCAAATGGGCAAGCCTCTTAATGTGTGGCCCCTGTTCACCTAGCAGTAAATAGGTACGGGATGTAACTCGAGGGGTTGTAGCCTCACTTTACCGGTGTGTGTTGTGTGTTGATGTGGTCTTAGTCCTACCCGAAGATCGGTCTATGAGCTCTGAGCTCGCTCCGTAATGGGGAAGACTGGCTGGGTGACCTGCAGGCGACCGAGGTGAATTACACACACACACACACACACACACATGAAGAAAATAATTACTGATGAAGAAAATAATTACTGCAATGATAAGACCGAGGCTTGAATATGCAACAATACAGTGGGCTCCGAACTTAAAGAAACACATAAGGAAACTAGAGAAAGTACAGAGGGCTGCAACAAAAATGGTGCCTGACTTAAGAGATTTGACTTATGAAGACAGACTGAAAAGAATGCAACTTCCGACCCTGGAAAACAGAAGAGAAAGGGGAGACCTGATAGCAATATACAGAGTGATGATTGGCATGGAAAAAATGGATAGGGAAGATCTGTGTATGTGGAATGAAAGAATGTCGAGAGGGCATGGGAAAAAACTAAAATGGCCACTTATAGGAGAGATGTGAAAAAATATAGCTTCCCTCATAGAAGGGTGGAAGCATGGAATAGTTTAGACGTGGAAGTGGTCAACGCAAGGAATATTCATGATTTTAAGAAAAGCTGGACATTAATAGATATGGAGCGGGACAACACGAGCATAGCTCTTTTCCGTATGTTACAATTAGATAAATACAATTAGGTAAATACACACACACACACACACACACACACACACACACACACACACACACACACACACACACACACACACACACACACACACACACACACACACACACACACAGCATACACTGGTTCAGCCCTGCCCCTTCATAATGAGACTGCTCCTTACTTCACACCAACTCCAATCCTGAGACCACAGCAGATGTCACAGATCCACCACAGTCAAGACTGCAACAGACACAAATGCATGTAATGGTGATAATTGTACTCTGGCAGATGCAGCAGAGGGGTTACAGTGCCACGCCCCCTCCCCAGCGACCTCCAACCTTCCTTGGGAAAATCATTGAGAACTTCAGAGAGGAATTAAACAGAAACCAGAAGATGAAGGAAAGTTTGAAGGAGTTCAGAAAAGATATGGAAAAATTGGAAAAGTCTGAAGCGTTACAAAAAGTCAGGTTAGTCATTATTTTTTTTTTCTCTCCTCGTTCTTCTCTTCTCCCTTTCTTTTTAGTTTTCATATCTTTATTTATCTTTTCTTTCTTCTTTCATTAATCCTGTATCTACTTATCTCAGTATATTCCATTATTTTTTGCATCTTCATAACTTCTTTCATCTTTCTGTGTTCATCAATATATCTGATGATAATCCTATAGAAATATTTGCAATCATAGGAAGGTTGAATCACAGAAGCTGACAGAGAGTTCTAAAGTTTCCATGTGAAAGGGACAAAGGCATGAAGATACACATTAACTCTTGTATTGGTGTGGTGAATGAGAGATGACTTAATTAAAGCTTTGAGTGTTCTGGGTTCTTAAATGTAATGACAGTCTGCTGCAAGTACAGAGAACTACTTTAGAAAGGTGACTGTACCAGTAAATTAATAATGAGTACTTAGAACATTTAAGGTCTGCTGTTCTATTTCTATCCATTAACTCCATCAGTACTGGGGCACATTTTTATCACGAGTATTAGGTATGATTAGATGATTTTAATTTTATTAACATTATGAACTCTTAGTGGCGGTCAGAAGATTAATGGCTAGAGTTTTCATTGTTTTTATCTCCACATAAGTTTCTAAAGCTATATAAATTGCCAAATAGTAAGCAGAATGAATATGAAAACATGTCATGGTAATGAAGGGGTTAGAATTATCTATAGTTACTGAAACAAAAATAAGTTAAAGGCTTAAGTTATTAGAATTAACTTTTTACATAATTCTGGTCTGATGATTGTCTGATAAAGTTTCTTGCTATTTAAAAAAAAAAAAAAATGATTACATTTTCCTTTATCTCCAGTTATCAAAAAAAAAAAAAAAAAAAAAAAAAACCTGTAGAAATACTGTAGTTAATTTTATTGCCTGCAGAGAGAAATACCAGACAGTGGAGGAGGAGACAGCAGAGGGAACAAAGAAGGCCAAGCAACAGTTTTACACCATCAAGAAGAAAGTTAGCGAGACAATGGAGGAAGCACACAAGGCAGAAATTCTTCAAAAGGCATGTAAGTGACTAAACAATGACTAAAAAATGTGATATTTCTTCCCTTCCCTTCCTATAATTGATCTCCTTGTTCTGACCACCTCACTACTGCAAGAGTTAGCCAGTACTCATTCCTTTCATTGGTACTTGCCTCCTTATTTTGTCCACCTCAATACTGCAGGAGTTAGGCAGTACTCATCCCTTCTATTGGTACTTGCCACCCCTCCTCAGTACTGCAGTGGTTAGCCAGTACTTTCACCCTTCTGTGTCTTTCACTGGTACTTACCCTCCTTGTTCTGTCCACCTCACTATTGCAGGAGTTAGAAAGTACTCATAAACTCTACTGATACTTACCATACTTTCCTCCTTGTTCTGTCCACCTCAATACTGCAGGAGTCAACCAGTAACTTCACCCTTCCATGTCTTCCACTGGTACTTATTCTCCTCGTTCTGTCTGCTAGAGATGTACCGATACCAAAATTTTGGCCGATTCTGATACCGATACCGATACCACCTAATTGGGCCGATACCGATACTACTACTGATACCGATATCACCGATACCACCGATACCGATACTACTACTTATAGTGATTACTGCACTGGACACCAGGAAGAGTTGGTGGATGGCGAGCGTTATCAGATGGGAGGCTTTGTTTTGGGGGATGCTGTAAGTCCTTCTGAGAATGTTTGTGAAATAAGAGCAATTCTAGAAGCTTTTTGAAGCCATTTGCAAAGGTAAATTACTCAGTAATTGGAATGAATATCTTCTCAGTCTTCTGATTCTTGTCAGTTATTTTAAATTCTTACTTCTTACTCCTTTAGCGACCATTTGGTCTTGTGCATTTTCATTATTAATTTTATTGACGATATTTTGGCGATCAAAAATATTTTTGAAATTATTAAAATTGTAAAATACACAAAATATTAGCAAAAGAAACTCATTTTGTTGTGTATGTTTCTCTTTAATTAAATCTGACATCCTTTGATATTAATTCATTAGACATTAGTAGACCAATTCAGAAAAATGAGCTTTCACCTAATCTTTTCAATTAAATAGAAAAAGTTTAGTTTATTCTAAATTTCTAGTGTATTGCTATGATCTTAAATAATTAATATGCAACAAATTATACACAATGCACATGATTACAAAACAGAATCGTTACTTTCTTAGTTATGGAATTTTTACATCCTTAGGTTAACACAAGTAACTCAAAAATTAAACTTGCATTAAAATTAATATACATATATAATTCGAGCTTCCACCTATTCCAGTATGATATCTTGGAAAAGGCTAGCACTAGCACTGTTAATTATAAATCAAATAAGAATATGCTGTTATTTACAATAATGCAAAATGCCTAACTATATATATATATATATATATATATATATATATATATATATATATATATATATATATATATATATATATATATATATATATATATATATATATACCAAATCATTTTGTCGGATTCTCATTATCTGAAGTTTGACATTCTTAGATTATAGTTAAAAAACATAAGCTTTTCACCTGTGTGAACTTTGTGTGGGTGGAGGAGCAGTGTCTGACTGAGAGACAGTGAGAATGCATGGTGACTCATGACCGACCATGTGACAGGATGCCGAAGTTTAGCCTATACGCATTTCATACACGTCCAATTTAGAGGTTGTGGCTTATTACCACAGAAAACGGTATTCTATGACATACAGTAATCACCACGGAAACTTAATATGCCGTATTATATTAATTTGGTATCATCAATATCTTATATCGAATATATCACTAAGTAGTAAATTCCTTTTAGGTATCGGAAGTATCGGCATAAAATAAGCCGATACCGATGCCCAAAAAATGGGCCGATACTGCCGATTCCAATACTGATACCGATGCATCGGTACATCTCTACTGTCTGCCTCATGACTGCAAGAGTTAGCCAGTACTCATCCCCTCTACTGATACTCTTCTTTTTGTGTTTACCTCAATTACAGGAATTAGCTAATACCTTTACCCTTCCATGCCTTCCACTGGTACTTAAGATCTGTCCACACTAGCGGGCAGTGCACGCGGGCAGAAGCGAAGCGTTTGCCCGGCAACATTTTCTCCGCCTTTGCTCGGCTGCAGACGAGCAAACTGCTCGTTTGTAGACAAGCGATTTCACCGGGCACTGCTCGCCAGGCCCTGCAGTGCGCCACTGCCAGACATAAGAGGTTACAATGTTGGCTTTATGCAAGTAATCATCCTTCAGCACCTGATATGTAGCTTCACATGTTTTAGGTATTATCTGCGACAAACTCTGCTTTGAAATTCTTGCTGTATACTGCAAGAATGTGTAGTTGCATTCGTGAGACAGAAACAGCAGGATAGCCTCCAGTTGTGCTTCTGCAGTTATACTCTTGTCTCATTCTAGTATCCTGTTTTTTTTTATATATGGTTTTACTTTGTCAAGAAGCTTATGAAATGAACTTGGATCTATTCTTAAATAGTTTGTGAAATCACCAATCTTTCAAATCACATAATATCGTAGCATGACTTCCCAACTGCTTTCTATTTAGTAGCCAGCCTGCCGTGCTTTGCCCACTAGTGTGGATGGACCATTACTCTCCTTTTCTGTCTGCCTTATTACTGCAGGAATTATCCAGTACTCATCCCTTCCACTGATACTCTCCTCCTTGTTCTGTCTGCCTCAATACTACAGGAGTTAGCCAGTATCTTCATCCTTCCATATCTTCCATTGGTACTTGCCCTCCTCTTTTTTCTGTCCAACTGCAGGAATTCACAAATACTCATCCCTTTCATTGGTACTTACTCTTCTTGTTCTGTCCACTTCACTACAGCAAAAGTTAGCCAGTATCTTCACTCTATGATCTCTGAAGAGTGTCTAGTCTTAAGGATTTTGAATATTTGATAATGAACATGTAATAGGAAGTAAAGTGAGGCAGAAACCAGAAAAAGACAAGACAAAGAGAATGACAAATTGAAGGAAATCGTCACTGGTGAATAACTAAATAATTATAGAGCAAATCAGCATAAACAGGTAATATTCTAACCTTCTTCCCTTTACTGTATGTACCATTTTGCAGCCAAACTGACAGAGGAGGCAACAAAGCAAGCTCAGAAAGTTGGACAGACTATCTCACAGAAGGGTGAAGAAATCAGCAAGACCCAGACATACCGCACCATCTCAGACACTGCCAAAGCTGTCAAGGAGGAAATAGACCAGTCCACTTTTGGAGGAGCTGGGGCCAGAGTGTACCAAGCGCCCAAGAAGCTGCGCAAAAGAGTAGAGAGAGATGCTGATGCAGAGAAGAGAATTATTCAGGTATTTGTTGGGAGGAAGAAAGCAAGCTGGAGTCAACTTGTTTTTGTCGTCTTTAAAACACGCTAAACAATATTATATTGCTTTCTTCTATTTATTTCTTTGGCTTTCTTCCTTTGCTTTTCTACTTTCTATCCTTCCTTGTATGTTCCTTCATTTGTCCTTCCTCTTTCCTCCCCTCCACTTTCCGTTCTTATTTCCTATTTTGTCTCCTTTTGGTGTTCCTCAGTTTACATTTCTATTATGTAAAAAGAAATATTCATTGTTGAGACATATGTTTTATTCTTTATTTTTATATTATTGAGATACATAAAGACAGTAAACAACCTTTTTCAATGTAAAAAGAAATATTCATTGTTAAGACTTTTATTCTTTATTTTTATATTATTGAGATACATAAAGACAGTAAACAAGCTTTTTAATATGCTATCATAAACTAATGACATCTCTATATTTTTCTCCCCAGGCAAACACTGAAGCAAGAGGAATAACACTACATAAGGATTCTCAGTTTGCCCAGAGCTGGCAGAACTTTAAGGACAACAACCCTTATGTCAACAAAGTACTTGTGTGGAAGACAAAGCTGGATGAGAGTGACAACCGCTAGTCCGTGCCTCAGTGTTAATGAAGGATAAGGTGAGAGGTGGTCTGCTCAGTGTTAACCTTCATTAAGGTGAGAGGAGGTCTGCTCCTGAAGACTTCATGGTTGTGACAATGTTATCTAAATGTTCTCCAAATCATTCTGTCCACTTACATAAAGCAAAATCAATTGTATCATCCTTTGGCCTTCCATATTTCTTCCCTTCACTTAGGCATACTTTCATTAACTGTAGGAAGTGTTCTTGGTTATATTTTGACCTGCACATGTCTGAGCTGTTTGGCAGTATCTTCACTATTTTTTATTTATTTATTTATTTTTTTACCATCACAGCCCCTCCACACTTTATTCCCCCTTCTGTATTTAATGTAATGGATCTGTTATGCATACTTCCATTGACTGTAGGAACTGTTAATGGTTGTGTTTTGATATACAGATGTCTGAGCTGTTTGGTGGCGTCTTCCAAAGAACAGAGTTGTCCGAAGCTCTCACAGAAATTTGCAAGATGGACCCCACCTTTGACAAGGAGAGGTTCCTGCTGGAGTGTGAATACGACATGATTCCCAATGTGTTAGAGGCGATGATCACTCCTGATTTAGAAGTGAGACAGCTCTTGACTAAACATTTTGTATTACTATGTACTACATTAAGTTAGGCTGGGCAGGAAAACTTACAGCTGATGTATTATTGATAAACACATTGAAATGATGAGTTTGTGTACATGAGAGGGTGATGTAAAATGTTTTTATTGTTATACATCATCTGAATTGTGTAATGGTGTTTTTCCTACAGATTTTACAAGACTGGTGCTATGAGAGAGCCTATTCCCTCCTGGCCACCCCTGTCAAGCAAGCCTACGAACTTGGCCTTAAATTTGATTCCAAGGTGAGAGGGAGAGAGAAATGTTTGAATGATAAAAATTGACTACAGTGGTACCTCACCATAATGGACTTGCTATAACAGACTCTGATCCGTCTGTAAGACCCTTAATTGCCTGCCTGCCCTCTTTTCCCTTATATTTTTGTAAGTCCCCTTAATATTTTACAGTAATAAAAATCTTTTAAGCACAAAAATAATCAAGAAAAAATTATCACTATGTACAAATGCAAGAACAACCAACTTGAGACAAATGCAAACTGGCCATTTAGGTGTGGCCCTGAGCTTCATTCATCAGGATTCTCCTACTATGGCCACCTCTCTATGGATCATGGCCTTACCTTCTTTCTCTAACGACAAATCATCACCTTACTTAATTTTTCTCTTCCCTGTTACTTTATAAATTGATGTTTCTGAAATTATTTCCAAAATTGTTCTAACTTGTGTTGTTCCACATCACCAGTGAGGTAAAAAATTAAGGCACATTTTCTGTAAAAATGTCTCACCCCATCTTAAGTGTGATATGAGTGGGGGAGTACAACATGACCTGACTCACCAGTCAGTCCTAACCTGCCGTCACGGGCAGTCTTGCTATGGACCATTCTGCTGCTGCGAACTTGCCATATGGCCACCTTCACAGCCAATCTAAGGTAGTTAATCTACAACATGAACAAGTATTTCTTTGAGGACGTTCTTGAGATAGAGAAGGGAGAGGGAGTGCAGGGTTTGACAAGCAGTTTTGTTGTTGACATTGCTTACTCTCTGCCACTGTCCCACTTACTGTGGTGGCAATAAGTGGTGCATAATTTCTTTTTTCTCCTCTCTACTCACTTCACTTTTTATTTTTGTGAGTCTTTCGGCTTGTTTATCGTGTCATGGTCACATGGAACTGTGAAATCCTGAAAAAAATTTATAATTTCTCCTCTTTTGTTATTACAGTTAAAATAATGTGGCCAGTATCCGACCAGTCTGTTATTCAACAAAATGTTACTGTGAAGTCCATTATGGTAGTTTAACACTGTAATACTATTACTATACTGTTACAGTGGTACCTTGCCAAAACAGACGTCGTAGTAACAAATTTTGCTGAATAAGAGACTGGTCAGATACTGGCCAAATTATTTCGACCGTATTGAGAAAAGAGGAGAAATAGTAAATTTTTTCCAGGGTTCCATGTGTCTTACATATGACATGTTTTTTTTTTTATCAAGTAAAAAAATTCACAAAAAAAATAAAGGGAATAAAGAAGAAATAACACTTATGTTCTGCTGTTCTGCTGCCGTGTCCTGTTTCTCAAATCCCATACTCCCCCCTCCCTCTCCCAAGTTCACATTGTAAAATACTGCCTTAGATTGATTGGTTGTGAAGGTGGCCATATGGCAAGTTTGCAGCAGGAGAAATAGTCTATAGTAAGACTGTGTGTGTAATGGCAGGTCAGGTGGAGTATTGGCAAGGTTGCAATCCCCCTGCTCATATGCTAAGTTTAGAATGGGATCAGACATTGCTACAGAAAACACCTGAATTTTTACCTCAACAGTAATGTGGAACAAAAGTTAAGTGATTTAAAAAATAATTTAAGAAACAAATTTATATAGAAACAGAAAGAGTGTGTGTGTGTGTGTGTGTGTGTGTATATAAAGGAGGTGGTAACGAGGTGAAGCGTGGTGAGAGAAAGAAGGCAAGCCTGTCTAATCTATAGAGAGGTGGCAATAGTGGGAAGGATCCCGGTGAAGCCCAGGACGGCATCTAAATGGCCGGTCAGTTTGCATTTGTCCGTGTACCAGGTTAGTTCTTGCAAGTGTATATAAACTAATAATTTTTCTGATTATTTTTGCATTTAAGATTTTTATTACTGTACAATAGTGAAGTGATTTAAAAGCTCAAAATATCTTTAAATAGTTAAATTACTGAAAAAAGGGAAAAGGGGGGCAGTTAAGGGTTTTACTGGCAAATCTCTGTAATGGATGTCGCAGTAATGAAAACCCTTTTCATCCCCAGTATCCATTACGATGAGCTACCACACTGTATTCCTATATCAACCACACCACCACCACCCCTCTACATTGCCATAGAGCCAACACATTAAGACACTCTAGAGCTTGTCACGGCATTATGGTGGGTGAGTGCCACGACATAATGCCATGATGAAAAACAATGGTCTTCCATACAGGGGGAAGGTCTTTTTCTATCATGGCATTATGCTGGGTACCAGCCACTAGCATGACATCACTGCCTCCCAACACACACCACAGTACTGGCCTCAGTGTCCGTGTAGCTATCGTGGTGAGAGGAAGTGTTGCGCCATTGTTCTCTCATTTGTGCCATCTTTTATCTGTTTGCTTTGGTTTCTGGGCTGTACATTGGTGACTATGGATAAAAGCAAGTTGTTGATGCCTGTTGCTATGGCTCAAATCATAGGGCTTCACAAAGCTGGGTTCCAGACAAGAAATAATGGCGACTATTGGTGTGAAGAGAAACTGGGTGAAGTGTTTCAAGGATGATGATGGTGTAGAGTTAGTGTCTGCTAAACCTCACTCAGCCTAGTCCCCGAAAGAAGATATCTGTATGTACTTTAACGGTGCTCAAAAGGCAGCTAGAGTGTACACCCACTGTAACTGCCAGAGAATTGAAAGAAAAAAAAACTCATGCTTGCTTTCTAATGCGGGCCAAGCCGAGGTTTAGCAGATGGTAACTGTACAACATTGTTGACCTTGAAATGCTTTACCCAGTTTCTTACAGATTGTTGACTCACATCAACATTTGCCGCTATTTCTCTTGTCTGGAGCCCTAGCTTTGTGAAGCCCTATGATCTGAGCTATAGTTACAGGTATTAATGACTTTCTTTGGATCAGTCACCAAGGTATAGCCTGGGAAACAGATGAAAGATGGTGTGAATGAGAGAACATCAGTACAACAACACTTCCTCTCGCCACGACAGCCAAGTGGGTACAACACTTCCTCTCGCCACGATAGCCAAGTGGGCACTGAGGCAGTACTGTGGAGTGTATTGGGAGGCAGTGATGTCATGCTAACAACTGGTACCCAGCATAATGCTGTGATGGAAATATACCCCACCCCACCCCCCATGTGGTAGGCCTTGTTTTTCTTCATGACATCATGCCAGGGTGCTCACCTGGCATAATGCTGTGATGAGCACTGTACACTACACTCCACATGCTGCACTAATGAAGACTTCTTGTATTTCCCACCACAGGTTCTGGATGTGGACAATGTGGACTTGGTAATGGGTAAGGTGATGGAGGAGGGCCCTGTGCTTGCGGTGTCATTCCAGTCTCAACAAATCATGTGTCTACGGAACAAGAAAGGAGAGGTGAGTGTACCAGGAAAAAGAACCCTGTTCTGAAACACTCTTCACTACACCTCCACTACATTCCAAAGCCTCTAGTTGTAGTTGCTTTGGCTCTTGAGGGTGTTTTTATGGTTTTAGTGACAGATTAACAGGATATCTGCATTATTTAACTGCAGCAACACTCTTGAGAACTTGGCTAATCATCTCTGTGGCCTTGGAAAATAGTTGGTGAGAGCAGAGCCTTTCTGAATACGGGGCCAAGTTGCTAGTGTGAGAGAAAGCTGTAACCCCTGTGGAAAGAACCCAAAGATTATATGAACTGATCATTAGGTAGCACTGAGACCACTTGCATGTCACAACTCCCTCAGCCTACATCTCATACCTGTTTAGTGGTAGTGAACAGGACTACTCATGAAGAGGCTTGCTATTTGCCTCACCATGGCTAGAACTTGAACCTTGCCCTCCTTGGTTGTTAGCCAAGTGTGCTAACTACTGCACTGCATGGTGAGAGAGAGCAGGAGAATGTACTTTATCTGTCGAAGGAAAAACTGGATGAATATAAATGCCATGATGTATATACTAGGCCAGCTATCCCACACTAGCTGGTGCAAACAAAGCACCCCACACACACTCATATACATGTCATTCACACTTTTAACCCTGATAGATAAATCATTGGCTAGTTCCTGATAGATAAATCATTGGCTAGTTTTTTTAAAGTAGATTAATGGAGTGAACTATATATAATCAGGTTAGTGCTAGTTTTTTTAAAGTAGATTAATGGAGTGAACTATATATAATCAGGTTAGTGCTGAGTCATTAGAAAGCTTTAAAAGATTAGACGAGTTTATGAAGGATAGATGGAAATAGTAGATGTGTTTCTTACAAGGACTGCCACATGTAGGCGTGATGGGTTCTTGCAGCTTTCCTTATTCTGTGATGTTTTTTTGTTATAACTACTAACTCTTTCAGTACCCCGATGCATTTTCATATTAATTCTGCTTTACTCGGTGAATTTATACAGCTTCAGAAACTTTTGTGGGGGGGTATAAAAAATAGTGAAGACTGGCCATTAATCTTGACACCCATAGACCCTTCCTAATGTGAATAAAAGTCTAATCATACACAAATCTCAAGGTTATAATGTATCTTAGAATCAAAGATGTTAATCCATTGTTCTCCATTTCCTAAAGGTTGTGGAAGGTGACCCCAGCAAGGTACTACGAGTTCAATATGTGTGGGTGTTATGTCGAGATCAGACTGAATTAGACTCCCGCGCTGCCTGGAGGATACTGGACCTATCTGCCCAGAGCACGGAGCAGCTGGTGTAACAAAGGACTCCGCTAACAGTGATTGGTGACTTAAGTGACGTGCGAGTAGGTTTGAAACATTGCCACTGCGTGAAAGACGACACTGAACTATGAGGAATTTGTAAATAATCTTCCTTCCTCACCAGAATAAGTTGTGTTTGAAACTTACTATTGTGCATAAAAGAAGATGCAGCAGATGAGCCATTGAATGATAGTACATTTTTCTTACCTGAATGTAAAAAAGAGAGCTTATACTCTATATTGTTGTTGGTTGATGTTAAATTTCTGTCTATTTTTTTACTAGTTGGTTGAATATTAGCAAGTAATGTATGTGGCCTTTTTGAAAATCTGAACCTCTGCACTGACAAACAGACTTGAAGACACACAAGCAGATACTATGATGGGTTATAAGCTCAACACTTATTACTTTTTTTTCCACTTAATTTGTATTGTATATTGTACTGTATTATTTAAGTATAACCATGTAACTGCAGTTTTATTTTTATCATTTATTTTAAAGATTTTTCACTGATTTTTGATTTCCTTCAAATTTCAAAATGACGGTACTGGAATATCGCACGGAGGATTGTATTCTCAAAAACTTTTCCACTGTTTCCAAAGGCTTTATCATTCATTCTCAAACACTTTTCCACTGTTTCCAAAGGCTTTATCTAAATTTACACAAGTTTTTAATGTTTTTATGATTCTAGAGACAGAGGGACAAGATTTCTACATTATTAACTGAAGAAACTCTTGAAGACCTCGCTAAACATCTCTATGGCCTTGGAAGATAGTTGTGGTGAGAGCAAAGCATATCTGAATATGGACCTAAGCCACATTGAAAGCAAGGTGTCTTTGGTATTACTGTAAAATTACTCATTTTAGACTCAATCTCATCTACACCATTACAGCAGTCAGTACATTAAGGGAGTGATCATGTAGTCATTTAGAAAATTTCTGTATCATGCACTGTTGACTGCCTGTCCTGCCCTTATGCCACTCTGCACTATTTGTCACTGTTAGCAGGGGAGAGTTGTGCCATAAGCCTCTTCTACCCTTGGTCCCAATAATCCCTTTCATAACCTAGGCAAGTGATCCCATGACAAGCCTGCCTAGAAATGTTCACACCCTTATCCTCCAAAAAACATGTTCTTTCTCCTATAAGCTTCTCACAATCAGACCTACACCTGCCAGCTCATAAGTAACACTTTGTCTCTACCATAAGCACCTCTGCTACATCCTCCTCCTACTTTCAACCTCACAAGGGAGGCAGTGGTGTAGTGGATGAGGTGGTAAGCGTGGGATCGGGCAGACATCCACACGTAGGTTTGAATCCCACCACATACTGCTTTGAAGCTATGTCACTTGTCGAGTGGTTTAAAGTTACCTATGTCACCATGATACTCAGGTTTTAGGTGGTTACACTAAAGATACACTTGGGTGGTGATATGGGCCCTAGTATGGGTACCACTGTAAATGAAATTGCCTGCACAAGTAATAGGTGGAAGCTTAACAGTGCTTCCCACATTTACTCTTCAAGTAGGCCTACAGGCGCTATGGGCCATAAAAAAAAAAAAAAAAAAAGCATCTTCCTTGCAGTGCACAGTCTAAGGTAGCCCATGGTTGTGAGATGAATAATGATGAAATAAAGGAAGGCATTGTCTAACAGAAATCTGTATGGGAGTATCTTCTGAAACACTTCTGAGACACTTCTACTGCATTCAAAAGGCTCAAGATGAATTAATGTTTTTTTAGTTCTAGTAACAGTTTAACATCTGTGTATTATTAACAGGAGAAACACACATGGAAACCCTGCTAATCATCTCTAATTGCCTTAAAAAGCAGTCATGGTGAGAAAGCAGTGTTGCAGTATACTGGCCCACGACTCTCTTGGCTTTACCTGTAGTAATTGTTGTGAAGTAATGGTGTCAACTTGGTGCCTCATAGATCCCTTTTTTTGCCGTTTTCTTTTCACAGGTTGCACCAAGTACAAGTTTCCTCCAGTTTCTTCCTCTGTGACTCCCATCCTTTTCAGTAATAGAGTAACTTCTTCCTTCCAACTCACTTTCTATCTTTACTTCAATCTTCACAGGTTCCATCCCTCACCACAGCCTCTGCCAAGATGTCATGATTTTAGATGAAGAACCAATATCATCGTTAATGTCATTATTAAAAAAAAGGACGGTAGTGAGATGATGAAAGAGGGTGCAGTGAAGTGTGGATGAAGACAGGATAGGGAGGTGGGAAGACAACAAAGACGTGGAGGTTAAGTGTGGCAGAAGACTGAATAATTAGATTTGTGGAAAGAATGAAGACAATCCGCATGTGTGGGAACATATGACGAGTTGTGGAAGGTGAAGAAAGGAAACATGCGCTGGAGGATGAGTAGTATTTTACTCCTGACTAGTTTTGGGCATACGACAAAACGAGTGTTAAGCACTCACCTTCCAGCCTGTTTCCTTTACCATCTTCCACAATCTACACGTGTAAAGTTCAAGGAAGAAATCTTCCATGAGAGAGATAGACGAAGTGTTGATGCTAAAGGTGACACTTTTTCTCCATAGAACTAATGATGTGCATAATTGTCCCAAATACAAAATGACAATATACAGAATACATAGCCAATGGAATGCTGAGAACTAACAAACACGGAGCTGAGAAAAATCTATAGCAAACTAGTTACTACAATAAACATGGTGACAATCCAATAATAATGGAATACTAATACATGCAATATGATGACAAGATTGGTAAAATAAATTGGTCAAATGTAGGACTACCACTGGCCTGACAGTGACTGCTGCTGGCCTCCAGTATCACCCACTCACTGTATTCAGGCCACTTCAAAGCACAGCTCAGTTCTGGTGGGACAGTGGAGTGATGATGGCCTTTTCCTTGGGCATACAACACACACACACACACACACACAATGATGATAATGCTTTTGCTGCTGTACTACTCTACACTTCCTCACACACTTGCATTCACCATTTCTTCCTCACCATTTCTTCATGCACACTAGGTTGGAAACCTAGAGTGCACGGAAACACTGAGAAATGAAGGGAATATTGACTAGTTGACACCTGGAGGGACGGGGGTTAGTGTGGCAGGGTTTTGGTCTGGGTCATGGTAGGCGCTGGGCGGTCTGCTTTATTTAACACAGTAATTGGTTATTTATCTATCTTGGTAGTTGATTCTGGCTTTGTTTCAGTCTCTGCGTCCGGAAACACAGAACGAGTGCAGGCAAACATTGGTTTGGGGAAGGCACGGCTGAGGTGCCCCTGTGGCCCAATATTTACGTACGTAATTCATTTTGAAAATCACCAGAAGAAAAATGGCACCCAGACTGGAATGCAGTATATTTTTAGAAGCAACAAATAAATTAACTAATAACCAAAATATAATATTCTTACTGAGTGGTTTGTTTACATGGCGAAGTCCAATGAACGGTCTGTATTTTCTAAATAATGGCGCCAAACACATCAAAATGTCGAGAAAGAAATCACAGCCACACTACATTGTATTACATTTTCTGAATAGTAAAAATGTTTGCTTTTCAGCCATTTAAAGAAAATAGATTCCTTGTCGTATAAGGATTTTGGGTTTTCTATTTCGTTATCGTTAAAAAGTTTGAATTTGAAAATATCAATAGTTAAAGTCTTAACTATTGATATTTTTTCATGAAATATTACTTGGGTCATGTTTTTCATATTTTGTAAGTCTTAGATCAAGCACCAGAACAATCCTAGGCGTGCTAATTGAAAACAAAAAAATATATATAGTGACGAAAGTGTTATTTCAACCAGAAACAAAATAACAAATATAGAAATGATCTTATTACGGATTAAAGCTTGATTAACATTCCTATCAATAAATGAAATACAAAAACAATGCAAACTCCGATAATAAAGGAAAAAATCGTGATGTAGAGCCGTTTTTTTTTTTTTGCACCATTTCTCATCACTTCTATATCTCCTCCCCCTCCCTCCAACATTCATTCCCACCCCTCCACCTCAACCTCCTCCACTTACTCCAACACAGCGAGTCCTTAAAACACCTGCAAATACCTGCAAAACACTCGAAAGACGCCCTAAATCACTTGTCTGCAAAATGAAGAGGCGAGGTTGGCGGGGATTGGCGTGTCTGGGCGCCACGGATGCCTCGGTGTGGTGGTGGGAATGGTGGCGGCGGCGGCAGTGTGTGTATGTGTGGATTTAAGTAGGTGGGTGGGTATGTACGTGTGGGCGTGGGTGGGTGTGGATGTGTGCGTGTGTGGGGAGGGAGAGGGGTGCAGGACTGTGGGGACAAGAGGGTGAGTAAGAGATCTATTACCAATACTTTCAAAACTGCTACGCTTTCAAAAAATTTCTTTGGGGTATACAGTGTCTCCCCAATCCCTCAGCTGATAAGGCTCGCCACTAATCTCAAGGGAAAGGCCTATAGGAATTCCTCTCTCCCACCACTTCAACCTATAGAAATATGGCATCTTTTTAAACCATTATTAATGGAAGCTGAAATTCCGGACATTTGAAAATTTTCGATAATACCCCGCCGACACAGATTTCAACAAGTGAATTTCGGACATGTACGGGCAAATCCGGACGAATGGGAAACTTAACTTAAGGCGGGTTCACACTTGCCAGTTTGCGACTGATATTTTATGTATCGACTATATAGCTGGCGCCTTGGCGGGAAGTGAATGCAAACAGCTACCAGCCAAGATGTCTTCCTTCAGTGACGATGCTGAAGCTGTGGTTGCTCTTCTTTTGGCATACCGAAAGAATCAACAGAAAAGAAAATTCCTATGAATACGTCCTTGGCTAAGTAGATCCTGACAAGTCTTCAATCCTCACCTCTAACAACACCCTGCAGTGAGGGAAACACTTCTTGTAGAGTGGCAGCTATTTCGTCCAACGACGACTTGCGCAAGCCTTTTATTTATTTATTTTTTACTGTATAATTAATTTCTGGGGTCCCATATGGGTTCTTTTTTCCTTCACCAACTCTAACATCTTCTCTATTCTATAGTTGGAGACCACATTTTCAAAACTTACTCCGTGACGTCACGACGTAAATAAAGTCGCAAATCGACAAGCAAGACCAACATGTTGGTCGTGTTTTGCGTCTTGTTTTGCTACTGCTCTCTGCAATCACTAGGCACTGATGGTAAAACTACAGAACCACTGCTCCCCCCCTTTCCTCTCCCCTCCAACAAGCTTGGGGGACTGGGGAATCGTTTTTTTTGGGGGGTAGCCAAGAGGCGAAATATGGCGATCCAAAAAATTCTAAGGACAAAAACCTAACCTAACATAACCGGGGGGGCTGTGTCCCTCCGGATCCCCCCTACAACACTAACCAAACCTAACGTAACCTAGCCTAGCCGGGGGTGCGCAGCCCCCCCGGACCCTCCCTACAACACTAACCTAACTCTAACATAAACCTAATCTAATGTGACCTAACCTAACCGGGGGGTGCTGCGCCCCCCCCCAGACCCCCTCCAACACTAACCTAACCTTAACATAAACCTAACCTACCGTATCCTTGCTTTGGGGCAGTTTCTTTTCCCCCCACACAGGTTCTCTTATAACTTCACACAATATGCCCTACCTCTACCAATACCCTCCTCACAATACCTTAACGAAAGGATGAAGGTCCTGGCTGGTCCTCTTCTCGATTGTACACTGACTTGCATCGCAGGAGCGATGATTTCCCAGTTATCAAATTCGCAACCTTTACAGCTAGTGTCACTGGTGGCCATGGCTGAACTGCTCACACAGATGTCTGTGCACCTGTCTGCCCAGCTGTGCCCCACCTATGAATACATATAGGAAATTCCCATTGGCGCAGCTCGTGCTGTTAAGAGGTGGTGGCACGTCATTGGACAAAAGAACTATAGACACAATAAGAATCCTATTCACCAGTTACCCACAAACCCCAGCTAGAAACAAATGCAAGTCAGTGTACTGCTCATTTCCGAGTGTGATGGAGCTCCGTGGCTCGCCGCAGCTTGCAGGACTAATAGAAAACTCGCCGAACACACCACATTTGAAGGCTTGTGTACGACACACTAAGGCCGAGCACTTACCAAAACTCTCACTGACGGTAAACACGTTACATATACTGCACTGTGCTGTACGTATTATACAGATCGGCGTGGAGCAGTGATTCTAGAGAAGAACCGTGGTACGAAATACGGTGTTTGTCTTCTGCTGGACTTTTTTTTTTCACTGGAGTAGTTATCGATACAAAGATCTATCTCACCATTGCATATATATATATATATATATATATATATATATATATATATATATATATATATATATATATATATATATATATATATAACAAACTAGTAAAATAAGGGAAGCAATTTCCCGCCGGTGCTCTACGCCTGTCGTCCGCGGAACACTCATCAGTTATGATTTGTTGTTGGCTGCCGTGGGCGTCACTAGCCCCTTCAAAGACAACACGACACGTATTTTGCGTTGTTGTTTTTTTTTCTCTTTTTCCGGATGCTATTTGAGATCTTGTAGAATGTAGGTCGTATATGATAGGATGCCTGGCTCACTTGACTTTCATCATTATTACAAAGGTGTATATGAATGATTCACTTACTTATTTATACCAGGCAGGTTAAGTATGTAAGTGCCCTCGCGCCCTGCTGGCAATATATAATTTCTATTAGCACTCACTCCATTGTGGAAAATTAAGACATTTTAGGATAAACCTTCATAGAAATCCCTCACCTTCAAAATGTCTGAACACTTAAATGTAATGTTTTGATAACAGTATTTAACGGTTTACTTGATCCTGGTTGTGGTGCGGCGGTACTTTAATGAAATGTAAAGCAGAAGAATACGCTTGATCAGACACTCTTGGCCTCAAATACTAATAAACCCAGTGTACACAACACAACTGGACAAATTAGACAAATAAATAACCTAAGGTTTGGTGTCCTGCTCCGTAACGAAATGTATAAGCAACTCACTCGTCTCCTGCCCCACTAAACACTGCACCCGCTTGGCTCAAGTCGGTACAGATGCTAAGGGAGTAGTAAGTAATACTTAATTAACTTGAGGCGTAGAAAATCCATGGTGCGTAGACAGGCCCGATGATGGATGGGTTGAATCCGCCAAGTGGCACAGAAATGCTGTCGATACCAGGGCTGGTTAGCAACTGCCTCCACGCTGGCCTGACGGACCTTTGCGTTTGAACCACGGAAAGTGATTCGAAACAATTGTGTTTCTTTGTAATTGGTGTTATTTTGATATGCTTCTGTAGAATATTAATGCATGTTCCATTTCCCAGGAATATAGATCACATTCGTGAGTGTAAGTAGCCAAAGTACTGTGATCATACTGGCATAAGAATTAGGTATTATAGATTTTCCTACGAATAGTGATTTCTATGCTTGGGAAAATTAAGTGAAACCGTTCCATTCAAAAAGACATTTATTTACAGCACATTCAGTAAACTGTATATTGTATATATAAAAGTAATCTCCACGTGATGTGTTAAGGAAGTAGCATAAAAATGACAGGTGTGAACTACCTCACTTCACAGGAATGTTGTAACACTGAAACTTGATGGACTAGTACGTCACTACATCGGCGGCAGCACAATCTGTTGTTATCTCTGTTATCGACCCTTTGCCAAATATACCATGCACAAACCCTGTTATGTTAAATTTCATGCACAAAACATTAACAACTCTTAATGAAGCAGAAACACCTGTGAGCGAATCTGATGGGGCACCCTGCACGTAGTTTTATGGAAATATAATAACGTAGCGGGCTATTCTCTTTTGTAGCTCCACATACATACATGTCAGCATTACAAAACGACACAGCCTGGAAGCGCCACGAGCCCCAGCACAACACTGTGTCATTTTAGGTGATGAGGGATTACCGACTTGAAACACCATCATAAAATAGCAAATTGCTACACGTAGGTTATGGACTGATCAAACTACAACGTAATAAAAATAGAATAATGGTGACGAGGGAACAAAAATATTCGGCCATCAAGGTGCAAATAACTGACAGTATGACCAGCACTGGAAAGTCATTTACTCACCAGTAATGGATTACGAATGCTTTATTATGTACAATTTTATTTCCCGAACGAGTCCAACGGTATAATAAATGGTTAAAAATATAGTTGATAAAACATTCATTCAATTTGTGACGTTCACTTTCTTACAGATTAACTTACTTGATCCTCACAAAACACACTTATTTGTATTCCAAGTAGAGAACTAAGAATTAAAATGATTTACAGCTTTATACAAAAGATACAAGGACCATCGCGCCGGAGAGGTGCATGGGGTGAACCTGCCGCCCATCCATTCATCCGTCCAGCGTCCATCCACCGCAACACCACGCGGCCAGTGCAACACAAGCCCTCTCACGGCGTTGTCTTGCAGACCACACCCTCGTCTTCACCCACACCACCACGCCTCACGCTTCACACACGGCTAGCATACCTCACACTTCTCACAGCACCACTCTCACGCCTCACGCCTCACGCTTCACACATGGCTAACATACCTCACACTTCTCACAGCACCACTCTCACGCCTCACGCTTCACATATGGCTAGCATACCTCACACTTCTCACAGCAGCACTCTCACGCCTCACACACAGCTAACATACCTTACATTTCTCACAGTAGCGAAATTTGACACAACTTAGCTGTATTAAGAATCTTATTCCTGTTAACACTAATCTTCATTAAATTTGTGAAGAAAAAAATATATTCTTAAGGTCATTTTGGCTATCCACCAAATACCAAGAAAATACAAAAAAAGTAAAACACAAAACACTAGTTTTCTCTTAGAAGGAGGAAAGCAGACAGACAGACTAACAGCAGCATCCCGGGCGCTGCCGCTCCTGCCCCGCCGCGGTCACCGCTCGTGGACTGCAACACAGCCATAGCTGAGGGAGAGAGAGAGAGAGACCGTGAGGAAGCCAGGAAGCTCTTTGCCGATCAGGAAGCAGAGTATCTCAGTGTGTCTGTCCATCAATGTTCTCTCCAAGACACGCATCTGTCTCTTCAGATCGATAACGCTTCTGTACAAGACTGATGATGATGATGATGATGATGATGATGATATTATCGTACAGACCTGGGTTACGTGACGGTTCTCGTGGATTAAGGTCAATGCTAAATTTATTCACAGCGCGTAGCATTCATCTGAACAGACCAGATTTGCATAATTAAGTGAACACATAAAGCGATTACACATTTTCGTTAAGAAATACACATTGCAGAAAATAAAACAGCTTGTTACATACAAACCAAATTACATAAACCAATGAAGCGTGACACTCACACGTGCCGCTTTCATCATAGAAAAATGCTTGTACTATATAATATTTATTTATCTCTCTGGCTTTGCCTTTAAATGTCGCGCTATACCATTGGTCTGCAGGTGACGAGGTGCACTCATGCTTGTCACAGGTGACATGGAGCGAAGGCGTGACTTGTTCACAGGCCATGCCATCGCATCTACTCTATACTGTATTTGTATATTTTTTCCTGTTCATTTTCTGTGTTATTTATTTCGTTCCTTTCCACAAACGCTTACGTACCTTGGGGAAGCTGCATTACTGCTGAGTATTCAATTGTTTAGGATTCAATATTTCATGAACCAAAGCTTCTCTGTACCCTTACAGTATATTCAATGGCTAGCTTACTTGATTGTGAGCAGCCAAGTGAGACATGAAACTAATCATCACACTGCTTCTGACTAACCTTTCTTGGTGGAGAAGTGGAAATGGTCGCTCTCCGATGACCAGCCGTATCGGTTGCGAACTCTTACTACCGTCACGTAGTCAGTCGCCGTCTCCAGTCCTCGCAGGGTGTAGCTGAGAGTCTGCCTTGTCCCGCGAGACCAGCTCCCTGGCTCCACTTTCCTTGACACACTCTCCCAAGCCCCCGCCATCACCACAGTGTGATTGGGCTGTCCGAAAGGGAGGGATGAATAATAACAGCTTAACAACCATAAAAAAAACTGACGCTAACAAATCCGTTGACTCACTGTAAAGCTTTGAATCTAATAGGTTTGAATGTCTCATCAGCAGCATGTACACCAGAAGGACGCAACATTATCATTCTTCTTTTCTTCTTTTAAAGGTAGTTGTGGTAGCAGTATTATCTCAGGCTTGCGTTTGCAGTTCTAACACACACACACACACACACACACACACACACACACACACACACACAACTCATTGAGTCTCACCTGCCAGGCTCCGAGGTGAGCCCTGCGGTACTTAATGAGGAACTCGGTAATGGAGTAGTAGCTCTCTGTCTCCCACGTAAGGGTGTACGAGGTGCTCTCGCCTCCTATGGGGCTGCTGGTGAGCACAGGGGGCTTGGGGAGGCCTGGTGGGGATGTAGGAACGGATTGTGATGAGCGAGACAAGGCAAATCCGAGGAGATGAAAGAATGTCCTGGGAGAAAAGGAGGGAGTGAGGAGAGGAAGAGGCAGAAATGATAAAGGGAAAATAATGTTGATTTTATTGCTAATATCTCACAGGCTTATAGTGAAAGTTGAATGAAGGGGAAGCAGTTGTTTATTCCTTAGGCAGCTATACGGGATTGTGTAATGCTTGATGAATGGAGTAGCTATTTAGAGAACAGAAGGATAAATAGTTAAGGAGCAAACCTGGAGAAACAAACGAATTACAGTGAGTATCAACACTGAGAGGGAGAGAGAAAAAAAAGCTGAAACAGTTAAGGAAACTTTAAAGAAGAATGGGAAGAAAATCACCAAGGATATCCTGGTAAAAAGCGTGAATAGAAATTATTACTCACTTAGGCTTGTCTCCAGATGCGTAAAGTACGAGAGGGATTCTTCCATCCTTTCGTTAGAGAGAGAGAGAGAGAGAGAGAGAGAGAGAGAGAGAGAGAGAGAGAGAGAGAGAGAGAGAGAGAGAGAGAGAGAGAGAGAGAGAGAGAGAGAGAGAGAGAGAGAGAGAGAGAGAGAGAGAGAGAGAGAGAGAGAGAGAGAGAGAGAGAGAGAGAGAGAGAGAGAGAGACATAGAAACACGTATGTCACAAACCTGTCACCTGTATCACGGCATCTTTTTGGCCGTGTGGGTTCTCCGCTATGCACACGTATGTTCCAAAGTCCTTTTCCGAGACACTGGTTATGGTAAGCGTGTGGCGGTGGGCGACGTGCGTGAGGCTGATGTGTCCCTCTTTCACAGTCTGAGGCATGTGTCGCTGTGTGTTCATGAGGGCGCTTGGCAGGGGGTGTCCATCAAGCGTCCAGATCACGTCAGGGGAAGGGCGCCCGTGCACCACACAAGCCAATTCCACGTGGTCACCGTCCCCGCTGCGCACCACGGCCTGCAGGGACACGGAGTGAGGGATTTTGTTGACCGTTGTAATTAGATGCAATTGTCCGGGAGAGAGTGAATATGTGTGTGTGTGTGTGTGTGTGTGTGTGTGTGTGTGTGTGTGTGTGTGTGTGTGTGTGTGTGTGTGTGTGTAAAACGATATGTTATGCATCCCTTCTTCCCTTGACAGTAGTGAGTGAAAGGCCTTTGTTTGTCTTTCAGATTGGAATGAAAATAAAAACCTGGGAGTAAGATTCATAAGGACGTGAGTAAACATTTGCTCTGCTACTCAGCCAGGCAGGACCACCGGGAAGATTGGCTAACATGGTGATGGTGATACCGTTATGTTATGCACAAACACACAACACTAAGATGTTTGCCTTCCGGAGACAAATGCCGTCAACGAGCCTAATGATACGTAGACTGTTGAGGGGACGAGGCTATTACTGTGTTGACAGGCGGAGGAGGAGGAGGAGGAGGAGACTCATGTGAGGTGGCTACAGAGAAGCGGGGATGAAGTGACTGAATTAAAGGAGAACAATAACGTTTTATGATTATTACACAGTTACGTTTTCTAATCTATCTTTACTACCTGACAAGTTCTTCTCATCTCTCCACCAAAACAAAGATTGCCCTGCGAGTCACTTACCCTTTCGACGCTGACCTCCGGTGGGTACTCCACGGTGATGGTCATGGCTGCCGAGGCGGACTCTCCCACTCCGTTATCCGCCGTGCACAAGTACGTTCCCTCCACGTGCCTGTCCACTCCCTTCAGGTACAAAGTCTTGCCCTGAAGTCAGAAAATGATAAAATGATAATACTTTACACACACACACACACACACACACACACACACACAGAGAGAGAGAGAGAGAGAGAGAGAGAGAGAGAGAGAGAGAGAGAGAGAGAGAGAGAGAGAGAGAGAGAGAGAGAGAGAGAGAGAGAGAGAGAGAGAGAGAGAGAGAGAGAGAGGAGCAGTCAATACAGTGCCATGATGCCTGGGGCCGAAGTCTTTCCACAAGTTCCCCTTTCACACTCACCTCGTGGGTAGTGAGGCCAGAAGGCAACAGACCCTCCTGCCGGGACCAGCGGATTACAGGCTCCGGGTTGCCATGGGCGCGACACTCCAGCGTGACATCCTTGCCTCGAGGGACATGCTGCTCTGGCGGGGCGAGGGACCTGACGGAGGGCGGGAATTGCACGTCCAGGGTGTGTTTGAGCATCACTGACGGCTCCACGTCGAAGAGACACATGTAACTACCAGCATCCCGAGGCCTGGCGTGAGATATGGTGAGTCGCGTGCCTTCTATAATGAGTCGTCTGTCCCTCGTCACCTTCTCACTCCCCACCGACAGCAGCCGCTCTTTGCCTCCCAGCGCTGGTTTCTTCTTAATGATGAGTTTGTGGTGGCCTGCAGGAGAGGGAATGAAGTTCAAGTGCAGATGATGCTTGAGAATTCGTCCCTAAGATGCTCTGATCTTTTCCTTCTCGTGTTCAGTCTTTGAGTTCCTTCACCGTGATATAAAAGATGAAAGGGAAGCGATAAAGTAAAGAATGAGCAGAGAAACGACAGTGTTAAAAATGTGACGGGGAAGGCGAGATAATTACGCAAAAATGAAAGGAGATGAGGCTGTAAAAATATATGAAAAATACTGAGAGAGAGAGAGAGAGAGAGAGAGAGAGAGAGAGAGAGAGAGAGAGAGAGAGAGAGAGAGAGGAAAACTGAAACTACCTATAAACTAATCCTCTGAATAAATCGGAAGTTTGAGGGAGAGCCGACGTAATACAACACCACTTTTGAGTTGACGCGCCGTAGTTTTGGTGTAACGATCGCCAGCTCCGGGAAGCTATTTCATCGAGCTCCTCATAAATAAGCTGCACAAACCATATGTGGCTGCAGCACCTGGCCGCGGAGATAAAGGTGAGTAAAGGGAATCTCTAAGAGTGTTGAGAGACTGCGAGGAAAGAAGAGTTTGGAAGCCTGACTTCCTGGGTAAACTTCCTCCCAACGCTTTTCTCGATATCAGTTAAATATTAAGCTCTTTGGTACAAGGACGCGTTTTCGTATTCATTTTGGTTACTATTTGGTAGTTTTGTACAGCTTCAGAAACATATGTTGGGGTTAGAATAGTAAAGACTCTGGCCGTTATTATTTTGGCCTCCATAAATTTCCTGATGCAAATAGAATCGTCTAATCATATTAAAAAATCAAGGTAAAAATGCGTCTCAGTATTGAAGGGTTTAATCAGGTAAGGAAAAGCTGAAGGCGACATAACAAGAGCACGGACTATGAGAGTAAGACTTTGAGGTTATGAACAGGTAACAGCATGAATCACTTAGCAAAGGTACACATTTAACCTCTTCATTACTGGGACACATTTTTCACCACGAGTTTTGGGTATGATTAGACGATTTTACTTACATTAGGAAGGATTTATGGAGGTCGGAAGATTAATGGCAAGAGTCTTCACTATTCTAATCCCCACATAAGTTTCTGAAGGTGTATAGAATCGTCTAATAATAAGCAGGAAAAAAAAAAAAAAATATGAACACACGTCACGGTATTGAGGGGGTTAAGAGAGCAACAGTTTAATGTTACGAGGTGGTTAACAGAACAAACCAAATAACAATGATAGCTGTTATTTTTGGTGACAATTTTCATGTTATGTGGCAATCAATAGCACGTATCGCATGTAGGTCAGCTCATATGAAGTCTATAAAGAAACAGAGTAAGAAAAGTTGTGTACAGTGTATATATAAGTAAGAGCCACTACTCTCCCAGGAAATATACATATGTGGCGAGGGTGGGTGGTTAAAGAGGCTGCTGATCTGAGTGGGTCCGTAAATCTAGTAATGTTGGATGTTCCGATCTTTTAACTATCCAGCGATCCCTTTTAAAAGATGACCCTGATGGACGAGGATCCAGTGTTCTTGTATATAGGATTTCCCTCAATTATTCGGCTTTGACTAACTTTTACGTGGTGTTCGCGGCGGTACGGACTTTTGGCTCTGTCAGGCCTTTGATGCCTTTTTACGTACACATTTTTGCCATGCGTAAAGTGAATGCGAGAGGGTTTTTGCATATAATGTTCTTTCATGTCAGAAATCAGGAAGAACAAAGCCATTGTTTAACGAACAGACGAAAAATCTCTAAAAGCAAACAATGACGTGACGTAAATATGAAGGAAAAAGATGGAAATGGACAGTTGTGGACAGCACGCGAGCAGATGAGACGCAGATGTGGTTATCATTCACAACTATGTTAAATCTGTATCTTATTTTTGACAAAGTAATTTAAAGCTTATGATTTGTGCCTAGAGCAGCAGAGGCAGCAGCATCAAACGTCTTTACGCTGAACGGAATGTTGCTGCTTCTCACTTTCAAGTCTCGCTGCAGGCTGGCACAAGCAGGATGTAGAAAAACCGAGCCTTTCCTTGCCACCTCTCAAAAACTCCATCTAAAGCCTGAGCTGCACCGAAGGACAGGCTGCTAATACCTGGAGGCGGTTGTCTGAGTCACAGGATATGTGCAATACAACGTGAAACAACTCAAAAACGTGTCTGAAAAATGATGAAATATTGCCATCCTCTTACTTCTACGACACAGACAATATTTCACATGGTAGTCCGGCGGTCACTGGCATCACGCGTGAATGAAACCCTTGAACGAGGCAATGATTCTCCACAAGGTACACAATATATAAAACTCGTCGTCTGCGCCTGTACGTGTTTCACTGCCTTCACGCTGCATGGGCCGCTCAGCTAACTGGATCCCGGACAAAATAAACGAGTATTGCAGAGGCGGAAGGACTTATGGCCATGAAATCACGCCCCAATAATTGTCTCATTACGCAGCAAGGCTTTGAAACACCGGTGAAGTGTTCCGGATGGCGCAGCGAGCTCAGAATCAACATTAAAGCTAAAAGTTGTTTGCCTATCGATAACTGGGCATCCTCTCGTAAGTATTAATTGGAAACTGAGTGCCTGAGGAAATCTGATTGACGTAACTGTGATAACCTGGATGTCGATAATGTGTTAAACAATTAGCATTAGTTCATTCCGCAGTCCGTTAAAACCTCTTTAAGAAATGTTGTCTGAATAAGATTTTACTGTGTGTGTGTGTGTGTGTGTGTGTGTGTGTGTGTGTGTGTGTGTGTGTGTGTGTGTGTGTGTCGCTCACTTACCCAGGTCATCCACATCGCAAGGAATCATGACGGACTGCCCCACCTCCACCGTGAAAGTCTGCGGGCGGGCGGTGAAGGCGGGCACCGACTCGTCCACCTCCCCTTGGCTGTAGTCAGAGTAGTAATCATACAAGTCGAAGTAGCTCTCGGATAAACCTGGAGTGGGAGAGAAGAGATAAGCGTGAGGGGTGAGCGGCGAGGCATGGGGATGAGAGAGAGAGAGAGAGAGAGTAGAGCAAAGCCGTGACACTGATACTCACCTGACTCAACCTAACCGACTTCACTATAGCAACAACAACAAAACAACAACAACAACAACAATAAGAACGCAGTCCACAGTTTCCTGCGTCACACGTGTGGTTGGTTTACTCAAGTACTGAAATAGCAATAACTAATCTGCTCCTTCCATTAGAGGCACAACCACCTGTTGGCAGGACGTCATTGAGCGCCATCCCGCCTCCTCCTCTTCCTCCTCCTCCTCCTCTCTCTCTCTCTCTCTCTCTCTCTCTCTCTCTGATCTTAACGGTGTTGCTCTCCGTGATGCGCTGAGCCTGAATTATTGATGTCTGGTTTCGCAGGGCATTTTCCGGTGCGCTGGTGATACAGTGTACACGACAGCCTTTAACTTTTGTCTGTTTATTCCCGCTCCCTTGTCCACCCACGCCAGCGGCTCAGCTTCCCTGGGTAACAGCCGGGACTCGAGTAAGTTTGGAACATGAAAGGAAGGAAATATAATATAAAAACAAGTAGAAAAGAAGAATGGGGATAAAAAAAGCTAAAATGTAAAAAAATGACCGATTAATTGTTATCATTGTAAGGTATGACTGAACTATTTAATGAAAATATTGAGTTTTTAAAGATTTATTATCATAATTTTTCATTTAGGGAGTCTATTTTTTTTTTTTTCGGTGCAGTCAGGGACATAAGTCTGCAGACAATATTCACTTGCACTGTGTTTAGATCTTTCCTGCAATTTCAAGCCCTGTACTCTGCTCTAAATCTAACAAAATACGACAATTGATAGATGGTAAGCAGAACAGAGGATTCTTGAGAGAGGGATCGCACACAATGGAGAGCGTGTGGTATGTTACCTGACTGATAACACTGTGACGTTGCATCAAGAAAGCAGGATACCGAGTGCAGCAGGGAGGGAAACTTCGTAGGGCTGGGAAAATATGGACGAAATGGGAGAATGGGATAGATTGAGATTGGCAGAGTAGTATAACCACACGAAAAAAAAAAAAAAAAAACTTCTCGACACAGTAAGGAGAATTTTCGAATGGAGAAGATAGTTCTATGTGGGAGGCCTCCGGAATAAGAAAAGTAAGGGAAAATGGAGGATCTTTTTAGCTTTAGGGGAGAAGTGGATTGTGGAGGCATGAAGGGAAGCGAGGCGGCACGGGCCAGGAAAAGAAGACAAGTGTGTTTTGTTATGCGTCAGTAATAGAATCGTCGTGAATATAAGTAAGGCAGGCGCTGTTACACATTGCTTAAAGTTGCTCTCTCTCTCTCTCTCTCTCTCTCTCTCTCTCTCTCTCTCTCTCTCTCTGTCGACCTGCTCCCTGAAGTTTGGGCCCAACTGGAATCTCAGCATGAGGTTGGCTTAAGTCTTACGTTTGGCTTTACTTGAGTTCACTGACGTCTTCGTGAACTATTGTGGACTACTTGATACAATATATACGTGCACACACCAAGTATAATCTACCACGAAACTTAGGAAATGATAAAAAGAAAGTGCTCCATAGAATCCAAGAATATTCAAATAAAAGACGAAATATCGGAAAATATTAATGTTACAAGTACCGAGGCGAGTGTTACGGAGTGGCCATTACGCGAGCTATCAGACGGAGCAGACAAGACGCGAACTAAAAGAAAACTTGCCACAACCGTGAATGAGGAACACTTTTTACAGAGGGTTCCGTATTACAAGCTCTCACCTCAATCCCGATCCATTGACTTTTCGGGGTTTCAAAAGAGAACGACAGCGGTGTTTTTGTTACTTACATACACAAGAGTGATTCAAAGTTTTATTGGCGAAGATGATACAAGAAAAATTCAAGAAACAATCCAGAAAGCGGAGGATGGAACATATAAAACAAGGTAAACAACGATAAAAAGAAAGAATAGATGAAAATAAAAGCGATAGAGAGAAAAAAAAAAAAAAACTGGAGACCTCGTCCATGAGATTTGTTTGGAAAATCTGGTGGCTAATCTCCCTCTTTTTTTTTTTTTTTTTCCCGAAGAAACAAACAATCAAGTATTTCATTCTATGTAACCACCAATCACGTGCGTTGCCGGGGGTGTAATGACAGACGGCGCAGGGGAGCAGGAGAGCTCTTCCCCAGGCCAGCCAACACATAGCTTCAGTACACAACCTTCCAGACAGCGATGCCAAATCTACAATACTCTGCTGACTGAACTCATAAGAATTACGCATTTTGTATCACGAGGGAAGGTCAGACGAGCAGAAGTGTAAGGAAACGTAAGATGAATCAACGGAATATATCTAATTAACTTGAACGTTCCGAGATTCTGAGAAAGGTTCAGTTGAACTAGGCAAAGCTGAATACCTCTGCCTCGTCCTGGGTTTTCCTATACCATTAATTCCACTTTACGTAACTCAGCAGTTGATCATGGCGGGACGAACTCAGCTGGACCATAGTTCAAGTTTAAAGTAAATATACATAGTCAAAACTTCCTGTTAGCCGGACATCTGGTGCAGGATTTGCCAGTCAACAGTCGCTAGGCCCGTCATTACCAAGTCTCCCGGCGAGGCCCTGACGCGCTAATGGCCGGGATGAACACGTCCAGCTGAGGGTGATGGCCTGGAATTCAACTTCGTAGACCTACAAGGCGACGCTGCAGTGAGTCATGTGTTAATGTTTGGTGCACTTCCACGCTTCAGCCTCACTGTTATGACCTGCAGCACGCACGCACGCACGCACACACCAGAACTCGCTCAAACTAACTTTTCTAGATATCTACGTATATGTTTACGTCTGTATATTCAACGACACATACTTAACTATTCAGTAATACTGTCGGTGCTAGAAGGAACGCGCCTGACACTATATAGAAGTGCTGGTTATAGCGAACGAGTTGCTCATGTGCTTGTCAACACATGCGTTGCTTTCAGATTAGTGTTTGCTGTGCTGCAGTTGTCGAGCCTCGACACTTGATGCCGCCATTCTAGCCAACAAAATGCTTTCCGCCGTGATTCGGGACAGCTCGTCGTCATCACGATATCCCTGCCATTGACGTGTTGATTGAAAGGCGTCGTGTCGCATGCAATACAATTTGAGCAAACAGGACGAAGATGAAATAGCTTTTTTATGTTGACTTGGTGAAATAAACTGACATAAGGAAAGAACGAAGAACCACGATTAAATAAATAAATAAATAAATAAATAAATAAATATATATATATATATATATATATATATATATATATATATATATATATATATATATATATATATATATATATATATATATATATATATATATATATATATATATATATATATATATATATATATATATATATATATATATATATATATATATATATATATATATATATATATATATATATATATATATATATATATATATATATATATATATATATATATATATATATATATATATATATATATATATATATATATATATATATATATATATATATATATATATATATATATATATATATATTTATATATATATTTACATCGTGGTACACACACACACACACACACACACACACACACACACACACACACACACACACACACACACACACACACACACACACACACACAGAGAGAGAGAGAGAGAGAGAGAGAGAGAGAGAGAGAGAGAGAGAGAGAGAGAGAGAGAGAGAGAGAGAGAGAGAGAGGAAAGGGCGAGTAATCGTAATCTTACTTGATCTCAGTGACTCATTAAGGTAAAACTATGAGCACAAAGCTAACACTCACGACCGTTATCATCTCCCTCAGGCCGCTGCTCAGTAATCAAACAGATGCACCTCACCGTGAAATATGTTTGAAGAAATATGAGATAAAAAAATCCCTCAAGATAAAGTAACAAATTGCCAATTTTTTCGTTAAGTCAACTCTTAGTATCTGACTTATCTGGGAGGAGGAAGAGGCAGGCGGGCTCGAGATGAGGGAATCACTGGGATCAGCAGGATGAGGAAGAGGAGGAGGAGGAGGAGGAGGAGGAGGAGGAGGAGGAGGAGATGTGGTGCAGTGCGGCGGTGGTCTTCACTTGTGCCCACCTTCACCACAACCACTCCCTCGTTTATCAAAGTTTGCCGACGTATCCAGTCCCATCCACGGCCTGCCCTCTCACCCTCCCCACCTTCTCCCTGCCACTGATCTCCGCCACCTTCTCTACTGCCTTCATGATCTCTTCCCAGCTGCTTCCCCCTCACCCGCCATAACCGCCTCGCTAGCCACGCCACCAAGCCATGAGGCGCGCACTTGCGATGTGGTATGCTGGTATGTTGCACGCAGCACGGGGAGCTGGTGATGGGGAGGGACATGGTAGTGCATGCAGGTTATATGATGAGGATTATCAATGGTCATAAAAAAAACTTCAGACCGGAATGCCACATAATAACAATTAGTGGGAGTGCCGATGTAATAATTCAGTATGAGTTCTTTGTGGCAGTTTAACATAGTGGCGGTGCAGCGTGGCGGACCTCAGCTGGGAATGACGATCAGTCAAACTCCATTAAGTAATGAATAAGAACTTCTAACTGCAAATGTGTTCCAGTGTCTATTGACCGCTGCACAGGGCTTGCCGTCTCTCCTTCCTTTACTGTTGTCACTGCAAAGGATACACTCGTCTCATTCAAGTCGTAAAGTTCTGTCAAAGAACATTATAGTTTAACTTTGTTCCTAATTTATAAAAATCCCAATTAATGAAGCTGGATATACTCGTAAGAAGCCAATCCAATACTTTCTTGGTTCTCCTGAGCACCGAAGTTACTTTTGGTATTAAGCTGCCAGATGTCTAATTACCACAGCGCAGTGCAGCACGTCCTCCCTCGGAAAAGTGACGTGTACGGAGCATCCATTGCAATGCCAGAGCCTCAGTGCTGGAACCAATGTCCACTGCATCGCAATAGTAAAACACGTGACTCACACCATTCATGACCACGATTGCTTCCAGTCTGCTTGTCTCATTGTTGTCACACACAAACACACACAAACACACACACCATCCCCACACACACACACACACACACACACACACACACACACACACACATTCGCCACTATATTTACTTTGATGTGATAAGAAAGACAAGAGTTCAGTTAGAGTAGTGAAAAATCAAAACGCAGACCGTCTGTGTCGCCGCCCACGTGCGTGGCGGCTCGGGCGGCAGGTGTTGGTGCTTGGTGGGTTGAAGGCTCAGGCTCCGCCACCGCCACCACCACCGCTACCTACTCCGTATCCGTCCACCCACAAATCATTGGGCCACTCACCGCCGCGCGACAACACCATTAAGTCCCCAAGTTTATTCGAAAACACGAGAATTTCAATGCTACCCTGAATAAATGCAACGGACAAGATGTATATTTGAACTATAGTATACTATACTTCTTCTTAAGAAAGATAAAGTAATACCATTGATTACCCACATATGAACGCCGCCTTACCTCTCAACTTTAAATTTCTTATTCCCTCCGTGCACTTAGTGGCTGTCGCTGGCGTGAATTATAGAGCGAAAGGACTTTTACTCTTATCGATTTCCGCGTAAACAGCAGCGACGGGTACTGTTTATCATCCTTCGGGGAGCACTGGTGGTGAAACTTTTAACAACTAACGCGTTGTATTTCTTGCATTCCAATCAACCTGTCCCTTGTGACAAATGGTTCCGTGATGACACCACCCACAAACCTTCATGACACCACATAATAAAAGAGAAACTAGTTTTTTCTTGTCAAATACATTCTGAATAGTTTGTATAATTTTACACACACACACACACACACACACACACACACACACACACACACACACACACACACACACACAGAGTATGTATGTGTATTATAATTCTCACAGCTTCCCTACTGCTGCTATTATTATATTTTTTTCACTACAAATTGAAGCAATTAATTAATAGACCTCGCATAACTTGTCGCCTTTTCCATTACCTTCGGTCCGTGACACATCATACTTTGGTGCGATGTATAGATGGCCTTCTCTCTTTACAAAATTACACATTATGTGTCATAAATATAAAGTTAGCGATGTCCTTGGTCTGAATTTCAATTAGATACGGCGTAATGCGGCATCAACTATTGCTTTTGATGCATTGCACTCACCATATGAGTCACGCACGAAACCATGCACACACACACACACACACACACACACACACACACACACACACATGCTTTAGTCAGCCATGACGGGCTGATAGCGGTGGTGGTGGTGATAATGACGATGATAATGGCGATGGTGATGGTGATGGTGGTGATGGAGGTTGTGACTTGTGAGGCCACGCACTTCATGGTGATCGTGCGTCTGGCAGCGAGTGTTTGTGTCACTGACAGATGAAGTGGCTGCCGTCGCCGTCAATAATTGTCTTGTTACATTATGCTGCTCCTTGACTTACTTCAATTGATTTATGGCTACCAAGTACTACCATGACCACCAAAGCGCGCGCGCGCGCGCGCTTGTGTGTGTGTGTGTGTGTGTGTGTGTGTGTGTTACGGTTAAGAATGTCAAACAAAGACTATCCGGGAGTCTGCTGATGTAACTATCTGAATTATGTTCTGTCTGTCTGTCTGTCTGTCTGTCTGTCTGTCTCTCTCTAAGTAAACATCCATACACCCATGCACACCCACACTGAGTATCATTTTTGGTGTCATTATAATCACCACCACCACCACCACCAGCACCAGCACCACCATTGTAATGTTACTGCTAGCGTTTGTTCCCTGCTGTAGGCGGAAACACTACTCGCTCCATTTCTCATTAACAAGGATTTCTGGTTGTAATTTCCTTTACTCAGAATTCATGGGGCAGATATAATCATCAGCACATCTGCGACACTCGAGAGCGCCGTGTTAACCTGCTACTACGGCGCCGCTTGTCACCTACACTATTGAAGGAAGGACAGTGAGGAGGAGGAGGAGGAGGAAGAGGAGGAGGAGGAGGAGGAGGAGGAGGAGGAGGTGACAAAAGGGATAAAACAAGACCAGATTC
>NC_059273.1:6385000-6392500 GCF_017591435.1 Portunus trituberculatus
CACCGGGACAACAAGGTCACAACTCCTCGATTTACATCCCGTACCTACTCACTGTTAGGTGAACAGGGGCTACACGTGAAAGGAGACACACCCAAATATCTCCACCCGGCCGGGGAATCGAACCCCGGTCATCTGGCTTGTGAAGCCAGCGCTCTAACCACTGAGCTACCGGGCCGTGTGTGTGTGTGTGTGTGTGAGAGAGCAAGTAATAACATTAGAATAATATATACTAATGAAAACAAACTCTCCTGTCCATCAAGCGTATCTACAAAAATAAGGATTTCTTGAAAATGAATGTTTGCTGGCTAGAATGTAGTCAGGTTGTGTTAGCAGAGGGCATTATGCATAACAAAACCAACTTTTTGTAATGCACTGTTCACTCTATAAATATCATGAATACATTATTTGCAACAAATATTTTTATCACTTTAGCAATTACATGCTTACTTCACCATTTCAATTTAGTGAATTTAGTATTACATGTAAAATGTGGATATGCATTATATATTGCTGACGTTATTATGTAGAGAAGTGTTGAATTTTATTGCCACCTCCACTGCCTCTGTTGATCCCCCATTCCCCACCCCATCACCCAGCCATGCCAGTGCCCCCAACCCCCTCACCACTGCCCTTCCCAGCCTGACACCGCCATCCCCTTCCCGGCCCTTTCACTGCACCGATGCCATGATCACTACGGCCTCACACTACACCTCCATCACGCCTATTCCAAACTACTATTACAACACTATCACCAGCAACAACAACACAATCATAAACAAAGCCAGTCACTACTACTACCATTATCGATATTACAACAGCAGCCACATTTCTAACAACACTACCGTCACAATCAGTACCATATGAGTGAGGAGAGTCGGCAGCACTGACCTATTGACAAGAAATACAATCTTTAGGCGGGTAAAACTGAATAAGGGTAATAATCACGATCATCATCATCAGCAGCTTGCATGAATTCCACCACAGCATAAAGAACAAGCTAATCCACAAGACAAAGCCTCAAATAACACCACAACTAGCGAGCAGATTAGGAACGTTACAGTGCAATGAGAGAACACGTGACAAAAGCTCGTATTCTCAAACACTTCTATGCTCCACCTCTACTATTTCAAAAGGTTTTATTTAAAATTTACACGAGGTTTTTTTTAGACGTTTTTACTGTTCAAGAGGTAGATTAACAACATTTCTACATGGTTAGCTGGAGAAACACTCCTGAAAACCCCGCTTATCATGTCTGTGGCCTTGGAAAACAGTGGCGGTGAGAGATTGTGAATACGGACCTAACACCCACAAAGACAGATAGAGAAAGCACATGACGCCCACTTAGAGAGACAGACCGTAAGTGATACAAACACACACACAACACACAGGAAGAAAATACGTCACGGATATTATAAAAAAGAAGAAAGAAAATATAAACCGGCAGTAAAAACACACAAGCGAAACCTGTTGGAACAAAACGCGCAATGAAACGCATGAAGCACAGCGCTCTCCCTCATTAAAGCGGCGAAAATAAAAAGATATCGAAACAAAAATAATTATTGCATAGAGGACACTGTGTCATTAAAATTCGTAACGAGAGAGAGAGAGAGAGAGAGAGAGAGAGAGAGAGAGAGAGAGAGAGAGAGAGAGAGAGAGAGAGAGAGAGAGAGAGAGAGAGAGACTTCAACTGTATAAAAAAATCCGAGTAAATTCAACAGAAAACATTCTTTTGAAATGACATGAACAGAGAAAGCACGACACACACACACACACATACACACACACACACACACACACACACACACACACACACTCGAACGCACACACGAATACACCTTTTAGTGGGAAACATGGCCGCCCATAAAACGTAATATTACAATCCACCAGAGTGAGGCAAAATAAAGTGTTTGGAATATGGTGGAGTGAAGCGCGGGGTGACATTGACGTTGCCTCGATAAGTGAAGGGGAGAGAACACCTTTTGTGTGGAGATAATATTGGCAGTTAATCTTTTTTTCTGCCTCCATTGTCACGTCACGCTCATCGCTTCCTTTCATCAGGGAATAAAAGAAACTTGGTATTATTAAAAGAAGGAAGCTAATGAAAGCCAGATTATGGAGAAAATGGCACGAAAAGTCATATTTCAGGAAGAGAAAAAGATGGCTATTGAACAAGAGAGAGAGAGAGAGAGAGAGAGAGAGAGAGAGAGAGAGAGAGAGAGAGAGAGAGAGAGAGAGAGAGAGGAAAAAAAGAAAAAAAGTGCTGACACATATAGGAGAAATAAAGTAATAAAAAAGCCAGATGAGAGGAGGGAAACTATACAAAATAATATTGAGAGATGAACAAAATAAACATAAAAACGAGCACGGAGTTTTATCGAGCCGCTGAAAATTAAGAAAACGAAACATTTCATGGGCAAAATAAATATCTCTTCCATCAGGATCACGATTCCATTGGTGTCATGCGAGTCACGAGAAGGTTTTGACTCACCTTGAGGGGTCAGCAGCAGCAGGGTGAGGCCGACCCAGGCTAGGTGACGCTCTACGGTGGCGGAGCAGGTCATGGCGTGGCGGGGGCGGGCGGGGAGGGCGGGGGCGAGGATAGGGAGTGTGCGTGGCACTCTCTCCCACTGTTGCTGGCGACGCCCGGCTTCCTCGTAATGTCCTCAGCTGTTGGTGGTGATGGCGGTGTTAGTGTGTGTCTCTTGTGAGTGTTCCGCTTTTTAATATATTTCTTCTCTGCGGCACAGTTAATATTTTAAAGTTTTGTAAAAGCAGTAATTTAGTTTTACGACTGGAATCACGGAAGCGAAAATAACGCACTCGTTTCGCTCTAGCTTCGCTTTGCGGCGGCCGCAGTATTGCTGACCGCCACAAAGTTTGTTTCTGTTACGGATTATTGCTGTCGAGTCCCTTCCCAGGACAAAATCCAGACGGCTTCCCTTACGACTCCCGCCGGCCACACTCACACACACACACACACACACACACACACACACACACACACACACACACACACACATATTCTCTCTCTCTCTCTCTCTCTCTCTCTCTCTCTCTCTCTCTCTCTCTCTCTTTCTCTCTCTCTCTGATATAATTTTATCTCCTGAAGTCTCCTGGTCCGGCCAAAGGCATACGAATAATAAACAAGCCTCACTCATGAGATAAACTAATATGTAAATAAAATAACAAGAGGAGAATAGAGGAGCAGTTGGCCATTTTGTTTAAGAAATAATTAAGTCATAGGAAAGAAGAAAACAGAGACAGGTCGAGAACTCTAGAGTTGATCAGCATTGGTACTGGTGTGGAGGACAGAAAAATAAGCGAAGAAAAGGTAGGAAAAAAAAATGTAAAGAGAATCCCCGGGAGGGAAGGGGAGACAAGAAGCTGGCACGGTCAGACGAGCATCCCGGCGCAAGATAGCAAGAGATGGATGTAAGTAACACTGAGGCGGTGAGGAGCTGAACACAGTCAGAGGAGAGGAAGCGATAAGATGAAAAGCTGTGGCTTGAGCCTCCCAATACAGGAGCAGTGTTCCATACATAGACGAATAGAGTTGAATTATAGAGTTAGCAACTGGAAGGAGAAAAATAATGTGTTGCCATGACACAGAGATCAACCAACTTCATAGAGATTGTTTCAACAAGAAATAAATTGTGGAATTTTTAGATGAGAGGTTTAGAAAAGAAAGACAGTCCAAGAAGATCAAGTGGAGAGGAAGAAGACAGATGAGTGTTGAGGGAATTGTTCTTGAAGGTTGTGTCAAATAAATAGATGAAAGAACTGAGTTTTGAAGCTTTGAACAAGTTAAAGTTTGTTTAATCAGATCCAGAAATTATAGAAAAGTCAAAAGTTAGTTGTTCTGTGGCCAATTCTATTCATGAAAAAAACGTAACATCAAGAAATGTAGGGCAGTCATCAATGCAAGAGTGAGTAAGAGTGAATAGGACAAGAAATCTGGCTGAGATAATTCATGAATAATATGTGGGACAAGACTTGAGGAACTCCACTGGCTCCACTACTCTAACAAAGCACTGTAAAACGACCTGATAGGAAACATGAGTTAAAGATGCAGGTAGATAGAGTCAGAATGAGGGAAGCTTAGAAGTTAAAGTCTCTTCACGCACTAAAGGCAAGAGCAAAGCTTTCCCTAACATCACTATAACTAAGACAGAAAAAAAGAAAAAAACTGGAAAATTGTTAGTGGATAATCTTTTACAAAATCCATACTGATGATCACACGCACACACACACACACACACACACACACACACACACACACACATGTACAGTACCTAGACAGAGAGGTACGAGTAGATATAAAACTCTGTGTGTTCTCCATCACTCAATAAATATTACCTCACGCCATTACGTCGTTGGTATTTCTGCATGTGAAACTTTCAGATTTTTGCTCTCCATGTGACATTTCTTGCTTTTTCAGCTCACCAATGTTACAAATAATTTTTTTTTGTGCCATTATCCTCCCCGGGACAAAAAAGAAGAAAGAAAAAAAGTCAGCAGGCGTCGCAAGGCAGAGTGCATGCCTCATCTCGCCCTGCGTGCGTTAATACGTGCGTGCGTTGGTGTTCTCTCTGCGCGCTAAATCTTGCCCAGCTTTTTAATTCCATCCATCGTCACCTTACCTCGCCTCACCGTGGAGCCCTCAGTGGATCCACAACACTTGCAACACATCCCATTTGTATCTATTGATTTCCTCAATAACACAACTGAGTCTTCCTGGTGCCAAAAGACGTTACGTGCATGTTAAAGGTGAGCACATCAGATTGTCGCTACTCCACCAGCGACTTAAAACCACCACCAACACCACCACCGCCAACACAAACACCACTGTCATCACCGCTAACACAAATACAAACAATAATAACAATAATAATAACAGTAACAATAATAGTGTCATTTCTCAAATCCTTGCAGCAATAATAATAATAGTAATGATCGTGGGTGATAACAATAATAATAATAATAATAATAATAATAATAATAATAATAATAATAATAATAAAAAAACAATAACAAAAACAACATTCCAGGATGCAGGAAAGGGTGAGCGGGGCAGGCGGGGTCTAAGGTGAAGCCCTCCAAGCTTCCTTCGGGAAAAGTAACTCTCCCCTTGACATCGACCGTGAAGCCTGAATGATGAAACTAGTTGGAAATAAAAACAATTTGTTCTTGGTCTGGTTTTCCCTTTTCACATCGGCAGACTTGTCTGGATACGTCAGTTCAATACAATGGTAGTAAAGCACGAGCAATTCTCCCCTCGAACAAGTGCGTCAGAGATAAGACACTGCGTCAAGCGACAGCTTCAGGAGTGTGTCGTGCAGCAAGGGGGCGGGCTGGGGGTGGCGGCCCCCACAGCCACACCCTGACCATCTCGAACTAACGCTCTAGAAAGATATCACGTGCCCAGCCCCAAGACGTGCCGTACCGCACCATACCTACGTACTGTACATCACTCAAACCAGAGACAGGCGAAGGTGATCAGCTGGAGGGATTCCGAGATGGCATCACCCCAGACAAGCTTTACTTTCCTCTGGTGTTATCGTATCATTGTTGAAAGATGCAGGTCCTTGTGAGCCAATCTCTGCCGCACAGAGTTACCGTATACTCTTCAATCACTCTACACTACAAAGCTCTATTGCATTATCAAAACAAAATATCGCGCTTTTCATCCAATCCTTGACAAAAGAGTGTTATAGAATAATTGCTGAAATAAAACACCGTATCTTTTATTCACTCAGTGCCACAAAGTTTTGCCGTATTAAGGTAAAAAAAAAAAAAAAAAAAAAATTACATTTTTTAATAACTTTCTGCCCAATGTTATTCCTTTAAGCTCAAATCTTTGTGTATTTATTACCTTTATTTCTGGTAAGGGTTTACTTACTGGTACAGACGAATTGCCGCGTAGAAAGATTACATAATGAAAAGTAATAATTTCCAGTGCTGTGCTAAAACATGTAAGTTTCTAAAATGAAAGAGCAAGAGCAGCGACAGTAACAGTATCGCTCTGCACAGATGGCTCGGCCTGCATAATTAAATATAAAGAATAAAAGTACGATTACCTGCTTCTATAATCATATGTACGTCAAATCGCGCCATACGGCAAATGTAATTATGAATAATCTTTCTGGGTGACAAATTATATAGACGCAATCTGGTGCGTCAGCGACTACGGCAAATGGAATCACCAGAAAGTATTTCAACTATAATCATGATTAATTTCGATGATGCGCGAAGGTGATGAAGGTATAATTATTCCCGGCATTGCTGCACCAACTATCTTATATTTATTTGTTGGTAATTGTATGTATTTAGAATGAGGAGCAGCAGCCTTTGCGTCACGTTTATCCTGCCAATAATTGTGTGTGTTTTGTTTTGTATTCCCTTGAGTGTTATCACTTCCTGCACGCCAACCAAACCACCCTTGCGAACAACCTGTACTGAATCCCACCACAACCACGAAAGAAAGAGAGAGAGAGAGAGAGAGAGAGAGAGAGAGAGAGAGAGAGAGAGAGAGTGATCCAGGAGGTCAGCTAGTTTATTATGAGTGTATTTGTTCATCTGTATGGTATTAGCAACAAATTGCGTGTGAGAGAAAGCCATATATAGACAAAAAAAGGTTGTGGTGGTGGTGGTGGTGGTGGTGGTGGTGTGTGTGTGTGTGCGTGTGTGTGTGTGTGTGTGTGTGTGTGTGTGTGTGTGTGTGTGTGTGTGTGTGTGTGTGTGTGTGTGCGTCAGAATGCGAACTCTTTTGTAAGTTGAGAAAGAAAATATTGGGCCACCATCAGAGTCCCCTGAGAGCCTGTGCCGTCTGTGTCACCGCGGCACCTGACAGGTATGAACACACGTGAGTGTGAGGGACGGCATATGCACGATTGGAAATGCCACGGGACGAAAGAAGACGGACTTGGAACACCAGCATCAGTTATGAAACAATCCGATCCTAGTCTTACTTCACCCTCGCCTCGGTCACATGTGTGGAATGATCGCGGGTAAAACATACATGCATAACTAAATAACTATCGCCTTCTGGTCCTCGCTCTTTTTTTCTAGGCATCACTTTGCTAAGATCGCATTGGAAGGACATTTCATATGCAGAAGCACCAGATGAAGCTCTCAGGTCACTTCGTATTATTTCATTTCAGTATTTTTTCTGACCCGATGCGAAAGAAAAAAGTTTGAAGCACTAAAGATAACTGAGTGCTGGCAGTATTAAAAACCTCTCTAAGGACAAACACTTGATACGAGAACAAAGGCTTATATTTAGAGTCTTTCTAATGAGAGGTAAGGCAGAATACAGCACCGTCTGTGGGAGGGTTGTGCCAGCGTTGACATGACAACCTCCATGGGCTTCAGGATGCTGCCCACACAGGATATGACACTTGCCATTAATGAGTATTAGGGTGATGAAAAGTGTCCACCCTCTGCTTCCCTGTTGACACCACGAACTGATGAAAAAAAGAGAAGCAAACCTAAAAGTAAACG
>NC_059273.1:6397500-6417500 GCF_017591435.1 Portunus trituberculatus
ATTCTGAACTGTGAAACTGTGCAAGCTGAGCGACATGAGGAGTCAGATGATCTATGTTTCAACAATCCAGTGTATTGCTGAACTATTTGTGTTTAGAAATGCGGCTTCCCAGGAAGTCCCGAGGCCCTTCATTAGGTCAGGAACGTTTGGAGGCGGTCTGTTGATTTCGACAAGGCTTCCGCAAACTAACAAACTTTTCTCCAAATGTCATGCGTCTGAAATCACTCCAGTCGGGAAGACATCAACTTTTCACAATGACCGTCCGTGGACTCTGAACTGATTGGTAAGGTTACCCTTACATTTCAGTATGGCGCTTTTGTGAGACACACACACACACACACACACACACACACACACACACACACACACACACACACACACACACACACACACACACACACACACACACACACACACACACACACACACACACCAGTGGCTGCTGGGAGAACACACCAAGAACACGAACACAGGTACTGAAAAGTCTATGCAAAGCATTGCACACACAAAAAAGAAAAAAAGTAAGTCTGTCGGTAAAAAAGAGAGAAATAAAAAATCTTGCGTCCACTGACAAGTACACGAAGTTATTAGGCTAATTTTGGGATGAAAGGTGAGAGGCAGGTTCGAGTTACCAGCTGTCGGGGTGATGTGTGGAGGAGGAGGAGGAGGAGGAGGAGGAGGAGGAGGAGGGTGGAGAGCGGGGGCGCCGTGCCACCTAAAGCGGGGCCTGGTGACGCAGCTGCCAAACCGATTTTGTGTTATTGGATAATCTCGAAATAATGGGGTTTGTGTGGAGTGTAAGCGGCCGTGTCCAGTTGGCTGTACTTTGTTTATGGGCGTGTGTTCCGTGCGATGCAGGTCGCCATGTGCCGGGCAGGGCCTCGTGGAGATAATGTGGTTTTAAAAATTCATTTTCATGGTACGTTCCGTTAAGTGGTGCTCTCGTTACTGGAATAGTTGGACTTCACGATCTTTGAGTTTATTTTGGCTTAATTTTGGTATAGCTGACAAGTTGCAAACAACGCCACCAGATGCTCATTTCTCATTCCAGGAGAGCGAGGGCCAATGAGATCATGGGATAACAGTTAATGAAGGCAAATGCCGCACCTGCCATGATGACCTTTCCTCCCTAAAGAGAGGATGGCGGGAGAACAAAGACACGCCTGGCTAACAGACAACACACAACACACAACAGACGACACACGGAAGCAGAAGACAGTCACCACACAGAGTAAAGAGGTGACATCATGAAGTTTGTAAGAGCAGCTTGAGACAGACTGACACTGCTACCACTCATGAAGAATACTGGCGACATTCTGTGAACACCACAACTGTAACTGTAACTGATGAATGATGATGACCCAGCCGCAGCAGTCCCAGGCCATGCCACGACACACCAGGAGACGCTGAACGTGAGAAATGTGAGGCAGGCCAGGCGATCAGAGGGGAAGAAAAGGTTGCTGGGCCTTGGTTCTGAGTGGGAATCGCAGACGATGATGAGAAAGAGCATGACGGTGGCTGTGGTGATAATGATGATGATGATGATGATGATGGCAGTGGTCCTAAAGATGGTTATGATGATGATGATGGCAGTGGTCCTAATGATGGTGATGGTGATGAAGATGATAATGATAATGATGATGATGATGATGACGATGATGCTGATGATGATGGCGGTGGTCCTAATGATGGTGATGATTGGAGTGTTGAGCGTCTGTTTGATCTGATTCAATCCCCTGCAGTACTTTGATGGCACAGATCTTAGACTGCCACTCGCCGAGGCGCCGCTTCCATCCACGGCGGGTAATGAGTGAGTGTGAATATATAAATCACTGTAATAGTCTAATCTACGCTTTAAATGAAATTAATCGAGAATGACATGACATTCTTAATTACATTCGCGTTTCATTAGTTTCTTTTAATTTTTTAATTCTCTGCGCGGCTCGCTAAAAAGAAAGACTTTTTATAGACTGGCTCACGACATTGATATCTGTATTTCATCACACGAAGGGAGAGCTGGCGGAGACTGCACACGCACACACACACAGACACACACACACACACACACACACACAACACACACGGGGATGAGATGTGCGGCTGGTAGTAAGAGTGGAACACGGTGAAGCAGCACAGCATCAGCAGCAGCAACAACAGCATCATCATCATCATCATCAGCATCAGCAGCAGCAGAGAGAGCGAGGGGCTGGGGCGCTGGAGGGACGGCGCCTGCTGGTGACGTCCCAAGGTGTGACGTTGATCAATAAGGCTTCACCTGCGGCTATTTTCACAAGTTGAATTTATTGTATTTTTTTCTATATAATTCATACAGTTTAGTAAGTTTGGTCATGCGGAAGTTCTGATGACGCGGCCTCACGTTTCCGACGCGCTGTTAACATGATTAAACTGGAAGCCATTAAGCCTTTTTTTTTGTTTACTTTTCTTCAGTCTCTGCATTCTAAATTTCATTTGATTTTCTAAATAACTTTGTGATAACGAACCTCGATGTTTACAGATCATAAAATAAATATATCACTACGTTTTTTTTTTTTTTTTTGACATGAAATTTTCCTTGACTTTTTTCGTTAGTCTGTTGTAAATTTTTCAGCGTATCAGTCACTGTTGTGTTCAGGAACTTTAGTGTTCACGGATCACAGACCGTACAAGAATCACAGTATCATTCTTATAAACATTTTGGTGGAGATCTGAGCCGCTGGAACCAACACACCTATTTTGCCCCAGGGGAATCTTTAGATTTTTACATAAATTCAATATTTGTATGCGGCAGAGCGATGAAATCCTGGATAATACTTTTTTTCATCCCCGCTCCACCATCCAGTCAGGCCCTACGAGGGGGAAAGGAAAGTAGATAAATTGATGGATGTGGGGACGATGTACTGTCAAATGAGAACGTGTCATGAAAAATGTAATCATCATTTGTCACCAAAAGTTCATTAGTCCTAACTTACTTCCAAACAACCACAGCCCAACACACGCTCACACATCCGCGGACTCAGACATTTCACTCTACAACCTTCCTTCTTTCTCTTTTTATTCTTTTAACCATCACTTTAACCCGTTCAGTACTGAGACGCATCATTATCTTGATGTTTCTGTACGATTAGACCTTTTTTATTGACATTAGGAAGGGTTTATGGTGGTCAGAAGATTAATGGCCACAGTCTTCACTATTTCAATGCCCCACAAGAGTTTCTGAAGCTGTATAAAAATACCACATAGTAAGCAGAAAGAATATGGAAAGGCGTCATAGCACTTTTTAATACTGAGACGCATTTTATCTTGATTTTTGTGTATGATTTGATAATTTTATTTGCATTAAAAAGGGTTTATAGAAGTCAGAAGATCAATGGCCATCGTCTTCACTAGTATATTAATACCCACCAGAGTTTCTGAAGCTGCACAAAATCACCATATAGTAAGCAGAATGAATATGGAAACGCGTTATAGCACTGATTCCCGATTACACTTGTCGTTTCTCATCTGTGTTTTACATGTTGAAAAGACGGTGGTGGCATGAAGAGAAATACATGTTATCCTTGTATTATTAAAAATCGATTAAGTTTTTTTTTACTTCGACCAAGGAAACTATGCAAAGGTGAAGGCAGACACTAATGGATACACGTTCTAATAAATCTAATCGGCTTGAGTTCATCGCATAAACAAACTCTGATAAAATTGGCAACACTCATAAAACGTGACGGCGTGAACCAATGCGTGAACGAATAGAAAGAGAAAAAAAAAATAGTAACAATGTATTCGAGACACTTGACAATCAAAACAGACCAGCTGGACCTGTAAAACTGAAATATTCTCCACCTCTCTCTCTCTCTCTCTCTCTCTCTCTCTCTCTCTCTCTCTCCATTCCTTTTTCTCTTTCTCCGCCCCCTCTCTCTCTTTCTCTCTCTCCATTCCATTTTCTCTTTCTCCCTTACCTCTGTCATTTTCTGTCTGTCTGTCTGTCTGTCTGTCTGTCTGTCTGTCTGTCTGTCTCTCTGTCTCTCTCTCTCTCTCTCTCTCTCTCTCTCTCTCTCTCTCTCTCTCTCTCTCGCAAGGTAAGTTTTCAATATCTAATTTCCGCTTGTAATTGGAGCTTTGCGGGCGTGCATTTTCAGGTGGGCGGCTTTCACGTGCCTGCAGTCAAGTATTCCAGGGTGCCGTGAGCCTCAGATAAATGTTCTAAAAGCCTGAAGTACAAAAAGGGCAATGCCATCGGTGAAATACATGAAAAATGGTTATACATACCAATCAAGTTTAAATCGATTTGAAAAGTATAGCCATGTAATGTTAGTTCTTCCTTCTTGTACTGAACATGGGTTAACAGGGCAGCTCTTCTTCAGTCTCAATTCCTTCAACCTTTTCAGTACTGCGACGTATTTTTTATCATGAATTTTTGGTGTGATTAGGCGATTTTATTTACATTAGGAAGGGTCTATGGAGGTCAGAAGATTAATGGCCAGAGTCTACACTATTTTAATCCCCACATAAGTTTCTAAAGCTGTACAAAATCATCGAATAATAAGAAGAATGAATATTAAAACACGTGCTTCCATATTCATTCTGCTTAGTATGCTAGATAGGTTAGTACATAAATAAGCATAATGGTGCAGAAAGAGGAGGAAGAGGAGGAGGAAGAGGAGAAGTTAGGAAGAAATGAAGCTATGGGTTATTAAGATTTTTTTTTTTACTTTGATTCATCTTCTTACATTTAGAATTTCTTTCATCATTATACAGATTCAGAAACTTATGTGGGGGATTAAAATAGTGAAACCCCGGCCATTAATCTTCTGACCTCCATAGACCGTTGTTAATGTCAATAAAATGGTCTAATCGTACACAAGGTAAAAAAATGTCCCAGTATTGAAAGGGTTAACAGTGAGAGAACAGAAAATAAACGCAGGTTTCCTATTTCACCGGTGCTTATCATTACACAAAGGAACAGGTGAGTGGATTTACTTGTTTATAATCCAGATAAACAACATCGTCCAAAAAGGTTTATGGGATTTAGTTCTGAAACATTTAATCTCTCTCTTTCTCTCTCTCTCTCTCTCTCTCTCTCTCTCTCTCTCTCTCTCTCTCTCTCTCACACACACAAGAAAATGATATGACTTTTCAATTCACTCATAACAAATTTTTCACTCAATTTATATGCTTTTCGGTCCGACGTTTCTTCCTCGCTCTCTTGCCTTTTATAGACACAAATCGACATGGTAGTCAATTCTTGCCACAACAACTGATGACGTAAAAGAAACATCATGTGTATTCTCAATCAGGAAATCAGCGCATGAATTCGTTCTTTCTCACACGCCTCACGTCAGACATGAAACAACACAAGTACGTATGTGTTGCAGTGGCCTTGATTCTTAGTTCATGAGGGAGATACGTATAGCGCAGAGCGGATGTGACGACAAGATGCTGAGAAGTGGGGGAAGAACAACGGAAAAAACAACTCTCACAATATGTAGATCACACGTGTCACTTTGAGATAGACAGACAGACAGATAGATAGATAGATAAATATATATATATATATATATATATATATATATATATATATATATATATATATATATATATATATATATATATATATATATATATATATATATATATATATATATATATATATATATATATATATATATATATATATATATATATATATATATATATATATATATATATATATATATATATATATATATATATATATATATATATATATATATATATATATATATATATATATATATATATATATATATATATATATATATATATATATATATATATATATATATATATATATATATATATATATATATATATATATATATATATATATATATATATATATATATATATATATATATATATATATATATATATATATATATATATATATATATATATATATATATATATATATATATATATATATATATATATATATATATATATATATATATATATATATATATATATATATATATATATATATATATATATATATATATATATATATATATATATATATATATATATATATATATATATATATATATATACACACACACACACACACACACACACACACACACACACACACACACACACACACACACACACACACACACACACACACACACACACACACACACACACACACACACACACACACACACACACACACACAGAGAGAGAGAGAGAGAGAGAGAGAGAGAGAGAGAGAGAGAGAGAGAGAGAGAGAGAGAGAGAGAGAGAGAGAGAGAGAGAGAGAGAGAGATCTACTATCTTTTAATCCACAGAAAACAAGACAAATATTGAGCAATCTTAATGCAACAACACAATATTAACCTTAACTTTCTTTCGCCACTGTAGTTTCTCTTATCCTTCAGGTACTTTCCCGTTCCCTGTTATCTTTACTGCCGCGTTACTGCAGTCACGTATTTATTTACTTCACGTGCAAGGACTCCCAAGACCAAATACGAGAATGAAATACGGACGCCGGAACGGTGAGCTGAAGGGCAGTTGGGATTTCCGGTGGTAGTCCCAGTGACACCCCGGGCCTGCTTCCGTGACTCGCCACCAGCCCATGCTCACTCTTCGCTTTTCGTGTTCGTGAAAAGATTTTTTTTTCTCTGTGATTAGTTGCATTTAACCTCTTCAGTATCGTGTTCTCCTATTCATTCTGGTTAAAATAGTGAAGACTCTGGCCATTAATCTTTTGACCTCCATAGACCTTTTTTAATGTAAATGAAATCCTCTTATCATACCCAAAACTGAAGGTAGAAATGCGTCCCAGTACCAAAGGGGATAATGATGTCTATAGTGAATACTTTGTTTCTTTCATACATAATTCCTCTCCAAGAAGATAAAATAAGGAGTAATGACAAAAATGGAATAGACATATTTCTTTTAATAAACACCATAATCCAAGCACACAATAAATAACATGCACACGTACACACACCTATATAAATTTACGTCATGTATAAGCCACACTGGTGGTGACACAATGCGTGGTATCAAGGGTTGTCATTGGTGTGGTGTACAAGGAAGGGTACACTAACGCCGCATCGTCTTCGGTCAAAGCGTCGCCGTTGTTCTGTATCGCGTCGTGTGGCAGCAAGTCCAGCTCGGAGTGACCCTCGTTCCAGGCCTCGATTCTCGTCCACTTGGTGTCCTGAAGCTGCTCCAAGTGGAAGCCATCCTCTCTTAGTGACTGAAGTAAGAAGTCTTCGTCGTCAACTGTCTCGAGTGCCACACGGATGAAGGTGTCGGGGTTAAAAGTGACGTAGATATCTCCTCCGCCCTGGCAGTCAAACCCTGTGTAGTCGCACCCCGCGGAGAGCATGACGAAGGCGTGTCTGTCCATATACTTCATTCGTGTCAAGAGGAAGAAGTCGCTGCCGAAGTCATCGTCATTGCATTTGACGTAATACACAGAGCTGATCTTTTCTACGTCCACCTCGAAGTTGTGCAGGTCCTCTTCATCCCACGAGGCCATCTCCCAAGGTGAAGTCTTTCTCTCAAACAGGTACTGGTGAGATAGCGCTGGTTCCATGTATTCCGAGACATCACTGGCTGTCTTCACGTCTGGGATGAAGGACTTGAAGCTCTCCTGTCGTATCATTGCTGGCTGGCTGATGGAAGCGAAACGTCCGGTCTCTGGTGGCTTAGCGGCCCGACTGACGGGAAGCTATGTGGACGCAGCTTTTATATTCTATCCCTCGTACGTTTTTTATAGTTTCACCATTCAATTAAGAGTATCTATAATTAAACACATGCTGCTTATTACTCGTATTTATATAAGACGCTTGCTATGTCCGTATACTAAGAAAGTTATGAGCTATTATATTATGCACGAAATACTGTTTGCCGGACACAATTGCATTCATCATATTTACAACATATATCTAATAAAAGTACGGGGACTGACCTACACCAATCGCTTGTATGCACAGTTTTTACCGGCAGTTACCTCCAACATACAAAAGAAACCCATCGTTTTTATTTCTGGCATGCACATCTGTAGAGACGAGATAATAAACAAGTTTCTCTCTCTCTCTCTCTCTCTCTCTCTCTCTCTCTCTCTCTATGCACCCACACTCGCACCGCACCGGCACACTTTTGGAAGGCCTCCTGGAGCAGCTCCCCTTCACCGTTAAGCTCGCTGGTTTACTCAGTATTTCATCTGACCACCATTAATACTGTACTCAGATTCCATGCATATGTGAAAGAGCTGCAGCCGCTCTTTCATCCTTCATTCCCTCTCATCGCCTTCACTCGCAGTACTCCCTCGCTCTCTTTTACGGTTTTCGAGTTTTTTTTTTTCTCTATATTCATTCACCCCTCGCATATTCCACCTTTCATGAGGTCAGTCACCATCGACACAGCTGCACACGGTTTGATCTGCAATATCAGTAGAATTGCAAGAACCTCACAAGACCAGGTTGCCAAAACAGAGAGAACACGTGATGCGGTGAACTCTTGGTGCTGTTTTGTTATACAAGAAACATTGACATGGGCACAAAAGGTTTAGGGATCATAACACACACACACACACACACACATACACACACACACACACACACACACACACACAACAGAATGAAAAGAAGTAGTTTTGTTTTCATTACTTCTTATTTTCATTCTATTTGTTTAACATTCCTCTATATACCTCAGTGTAAGGAGAGAGCCGCGGAGTAACGAGGAAGGAGGAGGAAAGGGAGGAGGAGGAGGAAGAGGAGGAGTAGGAGGAGGAGGGGGACAGAGATGGGCAGCTGTGGATGAGCGAGAGAAGATGGACGACTCTTTTCTTGGTTTTATTACATTTTTATCTTCGCAGGGCGGCGCGGGTCGGCCTCTGCGCACTGCTGACGTGGTCGGTGGTAATTTTTTTTTCATTTATGCAATTTCCAGTTGGTGAAGCAATAAAAGAAAAGATAGCCTTCACTGTACTGCAGGATAACAAAAAGGGTAAAATTCCCCAAGGCAACTTCAAATTAAGGTCTCTGGCGACCTGACACTCGAGGGAGGATTAAATAGTGCGCGAGATTAGCGTTCCAGTGTTTGGTGGAGAGCGGGAAGACGAAATGGTGGAGATCTTGTTGGTATCATTCACTCGTATGGAACATGTTTTTTGTGTTACAGCTGCAGTCAGCGTTTTAAGGCTGACCGGCGCGCTGATTGCCACGCCACCGCAACACCGGGGAGGGGGGAGGGGGAGTGCAGAGGGCGTCTCATCTGGCATTATGTTATGTGTAATGGATATGAACAGAATAAAATTTTACATGAAACGTCAAATTAATAAAACATCGAATTACCATTATACAAAACGTGCTGGTGGTGATAGGAGCACCACAAAGAGAAAACATTAAATTGATATGATTTACACAAAGCACACAGCGAAGTACAGGCGACGGTGATAACAGAGGCTGGACGAGGGAGGTGCCGGAGCAGGAGGACGGAGCGGAAGCCTTCACACGAGGCTTGACGAGCCTGCTAGGGGATGAGGAGAGGTAAGTAGAAGTGACTCCATTAGACCAAAACCCTCGAGTGTCCACGGCGGCTGCTTTCATGTTATCAGTACGAGGAACACTTCGGCGTGCGTCAAACGAGTCAATAATGGACATAAATGGCTCTCTGGGCACGATGCCTAATGGATATCTTGACCTTTGTAGCAATAGAGGACTTGTTTTCATGGGAAGTTCAATCTGTATTCATGTGTATCCAGCTGAGTAGCGGCTAATACCTACACGCGTGGCCATGTTAACCCCTTCAGTACCACGACGCGTTTTCCTATTTGGTGATTTTATACAGCCATTAATCTTCAACTCCTTAGATCCTTCCTAACATCAATACAATCGTCTGATCATGCCCAAAACTCAAGATAGAAATGCGTTCCAGTAGTGAAGGCACCAATGTGAGGACGTTCATTGCACGTAACTCAAGCATATGAAAGCAATGAAACACTGTTGATAAAGTTGATAAGGTTTGGTTGCAGCTTCATTGCTCACATCAAGAGCTGGGACAAAGAGGCTTGTGTGTGATGGAGCGTGTTCGTTTCGGTGGAATTTTGTGCATTAAAGACTGACCGAAAAGAATAGATCAAATGAAACTATGGAAAAAATACAGGATCAAACACACGAGTTCTTCAAAGTTTTATCTCCAGCAGGAATACAAAATGCTGATACGAGGATACATTGTTAATTCCACTGCATATACAAATATCATATCAAAGTATTCATGAATGCATTGATGAATACTTTTAGATTAGAATATCAGCATTCAATTGTTTCAGTGCTTTGGTTAGTGCGTCATTGTAACTCAAAGGTGGGTAAGCCTTTATGACTGGCGCAGGTATCATGTGTCAGGACAGCAAACAGGAACACAACAGTAGACATATTCATTTAGCGTCCGGCTCCGTGAGTGAAGAGAACACAACGCTAACGTAATGATATCCAAGGCAATAATGACAGCTCTTGGTGGTCCCATTGCGAGTGCCACTGACATCACGTGACCTTGCTACTTGACGCACAGGAGAACTAGTATTCATATTTGTTGTATAGCACTTCAAGTATATGAGTTGGAATTTGATATGAATTAGAGCTCTCTCTCTCTCTCTCTCTCTCTCTCTCTCTCTCTCTCTCTCTGTATCTATGTGTTTGCCAATTTGTCTTTCCGTCTGTTTCTCCCTCTCTCTCTCTCTCTCTCTCTCTCTCTCTCTCTCTCTCTCTCTCTCTCTCTCTCTCTCTCTCTCTCTCTCTCTCTCTCTCTCAGGACAGCATTCAAATGTGTAATTATTTCTAACAATAAACCGACAATTATTCGAAGTGGCAATTAATTATTCAACGGATCAATCTTCCAATACCAGCAATTTGTCAGAATATTCCAACATGAGTGTAAATACTTGGCTTAATGCTGGAAAGAAAAAGAAAAAGAAAAGAAAACCCATCAATACGACTACGAATAAAAAAGAAAGTGATTGGGTTTATGAGCAATCAATTCTGCCGGTCTAGGAGTACAAAAGATGGCGATGAATACCAAACTTTCACAAATAACAGTAACAATAAAAATCACAAAGTTTCTGAAGTTTACTGTTGTGATATACGTGTGGTGCTTTCGCTGCCTTGACACGTGACCAGTGCAGCGGCTATGGTAGGGGGGCGGGTGGGCGGTGATGATCGGGAGGGAGAGAGAGGAAGGTGTGGGGCAGGACAGGAGGGGCGAGCTGTTACTGGTTTTTTGACGCTTTTAGTACGGAGAAGAGCTGGAGGGGAAGGTGACGAGATGGTGGTGGTGGTGGTGGTGGCGGTGGTGGTAGTAGTGGTGGTGGTGGTGAATTAAGTGACTCTTTCTCTCTCTCTCTCTCTCTCTCTCTCTCTCTCTCTCTCTCTCTCTCTCTCTCTCTCTCTGTCTGTCTGTCTGTCTGTCTCTCTCTCTCTCTCTCTCTCTCTCTCTGTCTGTCTGTCTGTCTGTCTGTCTGTCTGTCTGTCTGTCTGTCTGTCTGTCTGTCTCTCTCTCTCTCTCTCTCTCTCTCTCTCTCTCTCTCTCTCTCTCTCCTAATGAAAAAATGAGGTAGCAGGGAGAAATACAAAACGGTATGGAGAGAACACACACACACACACACACACACACACACACACACACACACACACACACACACACACACACACACCCGCCAATCGCTCCAAGTCGACCGAGATAACGTCCCCGGCGGATCTCCCTTTGGCTCAGACGTTAATTAACAGCCAGACTAACTCGCCGCCGGGACACACACCCGTGCGCTGCTCTCCTTCAGATCTTAAACAACTCACGAGAGCCCTCAAGCGTGCCCCGGGAGTCCAGATCTGCCGAGGACCTGAGAGGCAGCTGGTGTAAACTTGGGACGTCAAGCCTCACACTCATCCGTCCATCTACAAGCCAAGGGGACATTAGGACTGCAAATTAAGCTTATTACCTTTGATTATACGACTAATTGGTAGCAGAGACGATGTGAGTGACGGCATCTTCCAGGCATAGAGAGAGAGAGAGAGAGAGAGAGAGAGAGAGAGAGAGAGAGAGAGAGAGAGAGAACGTGGATTTGGGTGTGGAGTGGTGTGTGGTGTGAGCGGCCGGTAGTAGCAGTGGTAGCAGCGGTGACGGCGGTGACGGCGGTGACGGCTCCCTCGCGTAACTCTTAAACGAACAAAAATTTACAACTAACGACAACTGTCCCTTGAGGCGCTAAAGTTACCGCTTTCGGAGAGACAAGAATGAATAATAGAAATTCTTGGCGTCAGTTCACTTCTTCTGCAACACACACACACACACACACACACACACACACACACACACACACACACACACACACACACACACACACACACACACACACACACATACACGAAGAGAGAGAGAGAGAGAGAGAGAGAGAGAGAGAGAGAGAGAGAGAGAGAGAGAGAGAGAGAGAGAGAGAGAGAGAGAGAGAGAGAGAGAGAGAGAGAGAGAGAGAGAGAGAGAGAGATCCATCACACGTTCTCCAGAATATGTACTCTATACAAGGCGCCTCTTAGGGAGCAGCGGTTCTAATCAAGTATGGGCAGTAATAACACGTGTAGCAATGACCAGCCAGGACTTGTACCTTTGTATGGCTCTGCTGGGACCAACACTGCCGCGCTATTATTGCTGCCATTGATACTCCTGCTGCTGCTGCCACTAACGATCACCCTTCTGTTGCACCTACAATAACAACAACTACAACAACAACAACGATTATCACCATTACTATTGTTACTACTGTTTCAGGCGCTGTTGTTGTAGTTGTTGTTAGTGGTGGTGATGGTGGTGGTATTGACGCCCCATCTACTCCTGGATCTATCGATATCTACATAATTCATCGTGCACTTTGTCAAAATATATTTACACAACAAAGTGCTGATATTCTAATAGCTTATGGTCACACGTGCAATATCAACATTTATAATTTCACCTAACTGTTCGATAACCCTGCTAACATGCAATGCATCGAGTAACACTGAATTCAATTTGGGATTCGATAATTCGTGTATTAACACAATATTTGCCCAAATATTAGAGTGAAATTATGGACTTCAGCAAAGCAATGTTGCAATATTACGAATATGTATACTTTTAATTTCCATTCGTGGAAAACGATGCAAGTTTGTAGGTTGAAGCTCACTCATTGGTGGCACTGGCTTACTAATACCATACATGATGTATAAACTCGGATTTCGCTTCTCTCTCTTCCGCTATTGTCAAGATCATTCTGTTGGGTTTGACATTTGGCGTTCGTTCGCAAGGCATATGTTATTACAACGTCTTGATTTCTGTTTCCTGTGTTACACAAATCATAATTACACATGGTGGTAAAGACAGTGATTCTTTGTTCGTTCTCGCCCGTAAATAAAGATTGGAAACGTTCCTTAGTGAAAACCAGTACACGACTCCACGCTACCAGAGGATGAGCCGGCCCGTAATCTGTCTGTATAGGCCTTTCTAATTTCTCGGCAGGAGGATATTTAATCATGTTTTCTCCTTTTACATATTATCATTTCCTTTATTTTCTTTACTGGAAACATCACCAGGAAAACTCCACCTTACATCCGTTTGCCTAATTTTCCTCAGTCCACACTTCCCTGAGCAGGTTTCGTTGGCGTCTGAAACCAGGGCAGCCTTGTCCTTCTAATACATACAAGCTTAAGGTCACACGCCAATGAATACTAGATCCCGACACACACACACACACACACACACACACACACACACACACACACACACACACACACACACACACACACACACACACACACACACACACACACACACACACACACAGGTTCTCAAGGCCTGCCACGGTGGGGTTGAAAGCAGGTGGAGGGTGAGGCAGGGCGTCAAGAAGGTGCTTTGCTTGCAGCTCGAGGCCCATGAATAACTTGGCGTCATTTTCACACGATACAACACTTGTGGTGAGTTGGGTCACACACACACACACACACACACACACACACACACACACACACACACATCAGATGGTAGGTTTTGGTAAGAAGTTTGTGTGTGTGTGTGTGTGTTTGTGTGTGTGTGTGTGTGTGTGTGAGAGAGAGAGAGAGAGAGAGAGAGAGAGAGAGAGAGAGAGAGAGAGAGAGAGAGAGAGAGAGAGAGAGAGAGAGAGAGAGAGAGAGAGAGAGAGAGAGCAGTGAGGAGTGGTAGGGGACGCTATATAGAGGAATAAAGAGATTGAAGGGAAGGAGAGATGGGCGATATGAGGACGGCTGGCAGGAAGGAAAAGATGCGAGAGTACGGTGAAAATAGAGATTAAGAGGCACGTCACTCACCCGCCCAGCTCGCCTCTCTCAGAAAGGGCTCTCGCATTTACGACATCCACCACCAATCCACCCAATCCTGTCTTCCCTCTTACTACATGCTTCCACAATTTTCACTCCTACTCCATTTTCTCTTGATTTCGTTTACTCCCTTTCTTATATCAGTGTTGCGACGGCACAGGAAAGAGATAAAACATGTGGTTTCCTGCACGCATATCCTGTGAGCACTGTATTACCCACAGATAGAATGATTTGAGTATGTTAATATAATTGTTACATACGCTGTTTGTTTTGTATCACTATTTCTCGGTCCTTAAAATGTGACCTTTCGTATTATCATTCTACAAGTCACTCTTCCTTTGCCGTTTTGTTTCACTCTGAGGTCACTGGTGAAGGTTACACAGTGATAGTTTGACCTTTTCTTCCTTTCTTTCTTGTCAAGAATTGCCTTCACTGTCTTAGACTTAGACGTTTGCTGACATGGATTTTTTTCCCTTCCTTTATATTCTGAAGCTCAACTGTTTTCTTGGTGTGTGTGTGTGTGTGTGTGTGTGTGTGTGTGTGTGTGTGTGTGTGTGTGTGTGTGTGTGTGTGTGTGTGTGTGTGTGTGTGTGTGTGTGTGTGTGTGTGTGTGTGTGTGTGTGTGTGTGTGGATTTGGTGCAATCGTGTACCTGAACATGATTTTTACTTTTAGTTTTCATGGTCACAATTCCAGGTTGTTGTGCGCTGTGTGTTTTCCCGGTGCTAGTTTGGTGAGGCGCGGCAGTCTGCTGGCTGGTCTGGACAGAGCTCAACCCGCGCGCCATCTTTGCCCGCCACCTGCTCGACCTGCCTGCCGTCTGGGTGACTCCCGCTCGCCGCGCCTTTTAGTGAGTCTGGAGTAAAGGATTCCTTGATTGGACTTGACTTTCATAGCGATTTTTCTACGTTCCCTGTAACGAACTTCCATTTTTGTTGATTTTGTATGCGTACATGTATAAAGGATGAGTGGATTAATGGATGAAAGGGCACGCAGGTATGCTGGAGGGCGCGCGTGCCTTGCTGCACCAGCATTATACATTAGGAAACCCTTCTCGGAGCGCTGTATCTCTCGTTAGTAATTCCTTTTCGTCTGAGAACGACCCTATTCTAGCTTACCCTCAAAGTGATGCAACAAACCAACTCGCGAAATGAAGGTTTACAAGCCAACGGATGTGAATGGAACACTGAAACATTTCCCTCTCTTCTCCCCTTGACAATGCCGCCACCGCCACCGCGGCACCAAAGGCTTTGAGAGGGAAGGGTGGCGCGGGAGGGGAGAGAGAGAGAGAGCTACAGGGAAGGGGCCAGGAGGTAATTGCATTTTTTGTGGCTCTCACATCACTAACAGAGACCGTCGATGAAAGATGGATATGCAAATTCACAAGTACAGATAGCCGTTGCACCAAGATCATTCACATCATTCCCACACTTTCCCTTAGCGAATATCTTCTTCCAAAATTTGAATATGCGTTATCTCTACTTCTCTTTCTATCTTTCTTCTTCCTTCCCAGAACTTTTCCTTTTGGTCTTTCCGTCTCTCTCACTCCTCTCTCCCTCTCCCTCCCTGCCGGCTCTCCAGCTGACAGGGGACAGATCCCGCCTCCTGATATTGCTCCTACACCGTCAGCGTTCGTGAAGCGCTGCTACCAATCCCACAGAGGAGGAGGAGGAAGACGAAGAGGAGGAGGAAGAGAAAGAGGAGGAGGAAGAGGAGGAGGAGGAGGAGGAGGAGGAGGAGAACAAATGAACAACAACAACAACGACGACGACCACATTATCAAAATAGCAACAAGGAAAATAGCAAGAATAAAAACGGAGAAGGAAGGAGCGAAGAGAAAATAAGAGACTGCATCACACTAAAAAAAAAAAAAAAAATAAGTGACCAAGACGGTAATAGAACGAACTGAATATACGTATACTGTACATCCTCTCTCTCTCTCTCTCTCTCTCTCTCTCTCTCTCTCTCTCTCTCTCTCTCTCTCTCTCTCTCTCTCTCAGACGGCGATAGAACGAACTGAATATACGTATACTGTACATCCTGTCTCTCTCTCTCTCTCTCTCTCTCTCTCTCTCTCTCTTACTCTAATCCTTACTTTTTTGTGTGAATCCCTGTGTGTGTGTGTGTGTGTGTGTGTGTGTGTGTGTGTGTGTGTGTGTGTGTGTGTGTGTGTGTGTGTGTGTGTGTGTGTGTGTGTGTGTGTGTGGTTTTGATCATCGTCCAACTGTTAAATGGAGGAAGAAGAGAGAGATCGATGTCCTGCGTGGTCGAGGTATTGCTTACGGGCGAGAGGTTCCTTTGCTTGCCCATTACGGTCAACCCGCTATTCTTCAACCCACCACCGCCACTCCCCACGCCCCAGCCAGCCCCGCCCTCCAACCCCAGCCTCAACCCGCCCCGCCCCGCCCCAGTCATCCAGCCAGTCAGTCAGTCAGCTCCGAATCTCCCACCTTCTCTCTTCCTCTGTGGCTTGAAATGCGTTTGTTCTATTCTCTCTCTCTCTCTCTCTCTCTCTGTTTTCTTCCTTCCTTGTGTATCTATTTTCTTCCAACATTTATGGTTTGATTGGTTTCCCTCTCTCTCTCCCTCCCTCTCTCTCTCTCTCTCTCTCTCTCTCTCTCTCTCTCTCTCTCTCTCTCTCAGTGGTGATAATCTTATTTTTTCCCGTCCTTCCCTGCGTCCCTGCATACCACTGCCGGCCAAACCCTCCACCTCTTCGTTCTCAATCTCAACGTAATCTACTCCTGGTCTCCCTCGCGCCCTCCGCTCCCTCCCTTCCCCCACACCCTCGTAATCCAGCCCGGGGACCACAATGGGCTCACCCACAGCCATCGACGGAGAATAAACATATGGGTCCTACTGGAGTCGGATTATGCCCGCTCGGCTGACTCGTTTGAGTGTCGGGATATGATCGGGCTGACTTTATGACCGCCTGTGTGGGCCCGCGCCGCCTGTGTGGATGGGGGAAGAGACAATCCAAGCTCGCCCTCTAAGCTAAGTTCGTTTGCCACTGAGAAAAGTCTTGAAACTACGTCAGTCTCCGTTTTATTTCATCAGATATTCTTTCTGAAGCTGATGGAGTCTCGTCAATTTTAAGAGACGATGCTTGGTTGATGTGCGATATGCATACGTGTAATTTGCTGGGATTTTCAGCACAGTGGCAAGCGAGGGAAGGGTTAGTGTGTAAATTTTCTTTAATTGCTACTGTTTGAGTGCAGCAAATATTGGCGCGGGAGCAAGCAAAGGGAGGGAGGGAGGGAGGGACTGGAACATGTTGGCCCGAGGTGTGTGTGTGTGTGTGTGTGTGTGTGTGTGTGTGTGTGTGTGTGTGTGTGTGTGTGTGTGTGTGTGTGTGTTTTACAGTATTAACAAAAAATGTGGAGGATTTATATTTCTTTATTTTGCTTATACACTTATGTAGACTTCAATTCCAACGCGCGCGCCCGCACACACACACACACACACACACACACACACACACACACACACACACACACACACACACACATACACAGACCACTACAAATCCCCACCAATACTACAAATACATTCTTGGAGCCACAAACACTCATGGGTCAAGCCTCGCCATCTTCTGGGAGTTCCCTTGCATACTTCAATTCCACTTGCTGCCCTCACTTCCCCTCGCAGCCTTGCCTCGCTCACCGCCCTCCCACTCCATAACTCTCACAACTATACTTATTCCCTTTACCTCCCCTCGCCGAGTCCCCTCTTCCAGAAAACATATTCCTTTTCCCATTTCCTCTCTCCCACTAATTCACCGCCAGCATCCCTCCCTCGCTCCCTCTTTCTCTCCTCTCCCTCACTCTCCCTTCTCTCCCCTCCGTCGCTCTCCCCTCTCTCCCTGATCCACGAGGGTGTTTAAAAAAGCTCACCGCAACCACCAGCATGATACACTTATAGGTATAGTAAAAGAGTTCCCTTGCTGAGCGTATTACCATTACATTACAACTTATACTGATGCGAATACTAAGGATACTTTAACCCTTCAGTAGTGGGACGCATTTTTACCTTGAGATTTGTGTACGATTAGACCATTTTATTGACATTAGGCAGGGTCTATGGAGGTCAGAAGATTAATGGCCGCAGTCTTCACTATTTGAATTCCCCACACGAGTTTCTGAAGCTGTATAAAATCACCAAATAGTAAGCAGAATGAATATGGAAACGCGTCTTGGTACTGAAGGGGTTAAATACTGGTAAACTCGTCTCTCTCTCTCTCTCTCTCTGACTGTCTGTCTTGTCGAACACACACACGCGCGGTGATCGGTTTTGCGTGGTGTGTAGTCGGATTTAGTTTTTTTTTCTCTGAGGTTGTGCTGGTGTTCCGGGGAAGCCTCAGTGAGAAATTGTGTTAGGCAGGAATTCTCGCGCTCTTCTTTTCCTTAGCTGGTGTTTTGCTTTATGTCGTTGTAGTTTGTTTTTTCCGCTTGTATCGTGTTATTTTTGAGTTCATAATCTCTTTCTCTATCTCTCTCTCTCTCTCTCTCTCTCTCTCTCTCTCTCTCTCTCTCTCTCTGAACTTGCATAAACGTTTTTCATCTCTGACACAATCCTATCTATCTGCTGCGTCTATTCATCTCCAAACGTATCTACATCTTTCAATACCTCCTCTATAACATAACGCCCTTTCACCACCACCATCGCCATCACTCTCACATCTCTGTCACGCAACTTAATCTTAATCTTCTTACGTACCCATCATCACTATCATCACTAAATCTCGCCATAAACTCCACTATCAATCACCATCACCACCAACATCACCACATTCTACCATGACAACAACTCTACCGTCGTAAACTGTGGCCCAGTATTCAGAAACGCTTAGCTCTCTCACCACGACTATTTTCCAAGGCCATAGAAATGACTAGCGGGGCTCTCAAGAGTGTTTCCCTTGTTAGTCACACAGAAATCTTGTCACTCTGCCTCTTGAACCGTAAAAACACCTTAAAAAAAAAACTAGTGTAAATTTAGATAAAGCCTTTTGAAATAGTGAAAGTGGAGCGCAGAAGTGTTTAAGAATAAGAGCCGCAGTATCAGGCTTCACCATCACCACCACCACCACTACCACCACCACCACCACCACCACCAGCGGCTCATTTCTGCTCCTCGCCTCCGCCACCATCTCTCCTCTATGTGATATTTACGGTTCGTAAGTTTTGGAAGATAATCGGGAGAGAGAGAGAGAGAGAGAGAGAAGGAGAGGGAAGGGAAAAAGAGGGAGGCATTGGAGAGGGTGGCCAAAAAGAAGGGAGGGAGGAAGGACAAGGGAAGTATGGAGGGAGGGAAGGATGGGGGATAACTGAAGGGGAATGGAGGTAAAGGGAGTTATGTAAAAGCTGGGGGGAGGTGAGAGGAGGGAAAAAATGTATGGGGAGGGAAAAAATGAAGTACAAAATTGAAGAACACAAAAGGAAAGGGAAAAAATGGTTCACTATAAGCCGAGTGTATAGAGATGAAAAAAAAAAAAAGATGTTATGAAAGAATTGAAAAATAAACTGCCACAAAAAAAAAAAAAAAAAAAACACAACTATCGAAAACAAAATTGCAACTCTACATATACACACGAAAAAATATGAAGTAACTCGAAAACAAAGAGAGAGAAACGAAT
>NC_059273.1:6420000-6427500 GCF_017591435.1 Portunus trituberculatus
ATGAGATTTGCGGCCTTACACACATTGGTTCCTCATTGCTTCTGTTTTCATAGGACACATACTAGATAATTATTTGAAATCTCAAGGACGCTGTTTTTTAATTTTTTTATTCATGATGGAGAATCTTGAATTATCACTAGAGTTACGCAAACACTACAGTAACATGTTTCCATTAGAGACTGTCAACCCCTTCAGTACTGGGACGCATTTTTACCATGAATTCTGGGTATGTAAGACGATTTTATTTACATTAGGAAAATTCTATGGAGGTCAGAAGATTAATGCACACAGTCTTCACTATTTCAATCCTCACATAAGTTTCTGAAGGTATATAAAATCACCAAATAGTAAGCAAAATTAATATGAAAACGTGTCATGGTACTGAAGAGGTTAAGAATAGTCACGTTTAGCCCTTAGTGAATGTGGGCTTGAGCGACACAGGCGACGCATTAAGCTGTTTATTCCCCTGATGGAGCTGAAAGTTTGAGGCAGACGAAAGTGGGAGTATACATACAAGTTTTCTTAGAGACACAAGGAAGACACAACAATCCTGCCAAACAACGCACGAGTTATCTAAAATGCACAAATCATGAAATTGTCAAGCAAAAAGTCACTGTTTAACTGAAATAATGACAAAAAAAGAAGAAATAAAACACCGCAAAACAGAAAACAAGGAAAGAAAAACTAGAGGAAGAGTTAATCAGTGAACTAAATATAGACTTACAGATCTAATATTCACATCCACCCACCCACACACACACACACACACACACACACTGACACACGCCCCATCGTTATCCTGCCACTACGAGACATTACTGTGTGTTTAGAAACGCTGCAACATACTATCACCATAACGTTACATTGTGCTTAACGTTACCTTCCCTCCCCACACAGCGCTGATGCTCGTGTCTCTCTGGCATTATCCTCCCCTCCACTCCAGGGATGTAATGCGCCTTGCCCTCACAAAGCTGGCAGCCTCCCTCACTACAATAAAAATCTCTCCCACTTCCTTATTGACCCCCCAATCAGAGGCTAAGGGGAGAGAGAGGGGAGAGAGAGGGAAAGGTCTAGGAAAGGAGAAAGGAGACGGAGGAAGATGAGAAAAGGAAAGGAAGAGGAAGGACGAGAATGGCAAGGGAAGGATGAGGACGAATGATTGATTGGACAGGGAGAGAGGAAGAATGGTGGAAGGAAAGAGAATAGAGGAAGGAAACACTAAAGATAGGGAAAGAGGAAAGAGATGGAAACACACGATGGAGGAAGAGGAGGAGGAGGAGGAGAAATTACTGAAGACGTGAGGGAAAAATAGCAAAGGCTGAATTAGAGAAACGAAGAGTGTGGGAAGAAAACAATAAAAAGGAGAGAAAAGAGAAGAACCAAAGAGAAAAAAAGGAAGGAGGTTAGAGGTGGGAGCAAGGGAGGTAAAAAATAGAAACAGGGAGGTAGGAGGAGGAAAAGGAGGAGGAGAGAGCGAGAGAGAGGGAGAGGAGGAGGCGATGGGGGAACGAGGGAACGAGGAAGTGCAGAAAGGAGGGAGGGAAAAATAAGAGAGAGAGAAATAAGAAAAGATAAATACAAAAGTGAGGAAAGGGAGGTGAGATGGAGAGCAAGAGAGAGAGAGAGAACGAAAAATAAAGAAGTGAGAGAAAAGGGAAATAAAAATAGGGAAGGGAGAGAGCTAGGGGAGGGAGGGAGGGAGGGAGAGATAACAGTAAGGATAAATGGATATTATACAAGAGCGCTGCTAAACCATTATCGAGAGTGCTAGTTAATAGGTCATTTTGTGTGTGTGTGTGTGTGTGTGTGTGTGTGTGTGTGTGTGTGTGTGTGTGTGTGTGGGAGGGTGGTCGCCTTTCGTCATCATACTGTGGTGATTATAAAGCCACCTGACACACACACACACACACACACACACACACACACACACACACACACACACACACACACACACACACACACACACGGCCAAAGTTTCGCCATTAAGTCACCGAGAGTCGCCCGATGATGGCGCCGACCCTCGTTTTGGGGGACGTGACCGACGGCAGAGAGAGAGAGAGAGAGAGAGAGAGAGAGAGAGAGAGAGAGAGAGAGAGAGAGAGAGAGAGAGTCGGATCGCTAGAGTTTGAGAGGTAAAAGGATTTCATAGCATATTTTAAAACACTTCTGCTCAACATCTCTACAAAATGATTGAGTTGAAGTGACTCGGGGTTTTCAAGGGTGTTTCTTTGGTCTTAGTGACAGATTAACGAGATGTCCGCATTATTGACACAAGAAACACTGGTAGGAACTCGGTAAATCGTCTTTGTGGCCTTGGAAAACAGTCGTGGTGGGAGAGTGAAGTGACTCTTAATATGGGTCCTACTGATGTGACTCTCTCTCTCTCTCTCTCTCTCTCTCTCTCTCTCTCGGGTAGTACTTTCCTTCATATGTGGAAGATTTCATTATCATTTTCTTCTTCTTCTTCTTCTTCTTCTTCTTCTTTTCCTGTTCTTCTTCTTTCATCGTATTCTTCTTCTTCTTTTCTCCTTCTCCTTCTTCTTCTTCTTCTTTTCTCCTTCTTCTTCTTCTTTTTTCTTCTTTTTTCTTTTCTTCTTATTGTTATTGGTAACATTCTTACTGTTAATCGGGCACCTCAATCCTAAATAATCAGCTTCTCACGCTCCCCTGGACTTGATTTTCTCCTTCATTTTGATTTTTTTTCCCAACAAAAGTTTTCTCATTGTCTTCAGTTCTTCTCCTTCTCTTCTTTTTTTTTTTTTTTTTTTTTTACTCCTTCTCTTTACACACAGTTTTCAATACTTTTTCTCTGCCTTATCTAGTTTTTACTTATTATCAACGCTTCTGTCTTTTCTTTTCCCCTGATCTCGGTGCCTGGTCTTCTTGTCAGTTTCCTTTTCCAACTTTTTCCTTTGTAATCTTTCTGACGTTTTTCTTTCCCTACTGAATCTTTCATATGATTTTCCTTTGTGGTCGTCTTGCCTTCATTTCCTCTCATTCCTCTCAAATTTCATTCTTGCTACATTTTTTTCCCTCCAATGTCTTCTTTTTATCCCCAGAATTTCCAACCGTGTCTTCAACTGTCTTATTTCCTCGTCTCCTTTAATTTCCCTTTGGTATTCTTGCATCCACTTCTTTTACAATTTCCCATGTCATCTCTACACCTTTTTACACCTCCATCCCTTATTTTTCCCTTCACACTTTGACTTCCACCTTCTCTATCATCCTCTTTATTCCCCTTCACCTATTCACTCCACCCCATAATCCAGAAACTTCTAAACTCTATAACCTTTTTCTCTATTACCGCTCTCGTATTTTTTTTTCAGTGGGTTTTTTATGTGGCCTCGGCTTTTCCTTCCCTCGGGGGGTGTCGCTTTTGAATGCTATCTCCGGTGGAATCAGGTTATCGCATTGAGCTGGGTCGGTTGGGAAGGCTTATGTTGAGGGAGGTGATAGGGGCATACAGCTTCCCCCTAGATGCTCTCTCTCTCTCTCTCTCTCAGCACTCGCATGGCTGCATATTTTAGCTATACGTTTTTCTTTCAAACATTTATCCTCCCGTTTTCCCAATCCGCCTTCCTTTTTTCTCCCTTTTTTGGTTTTTACGTCAACAAATTTTATTGGCATATAAAACCGCGTTACGTTTCCTCTGGCTTTATATTCCTCTTCCTCTGTCCCTCCCGCCCCGTCCCCGCTGCGCTACCCAACCCTTCGCTTTCCTTTCCCTCATCCTTGCTGTTTCCTCGTAGTCTTCCCTCCCTCCACCCCTTCCTTCGCTTCCTCGCCCTCTTCCTTGACTCCCTCCCTTATTTCTTATCTTTCCTTTCCCTTTCTACTTTTCCTCCAAGCCTGCCCTCCATCAACTCTTCCTCCTCCTCCTACTGCTACTACTATTACTATTACGACTATCACTATTACTACCTTTACTCCAGGCCTCCCCCTGTCTCCACTCCTCCTCTTCCTCCTCCTCCTACTACTCGTCGCAATCTCTCCCCTCCTTCCTCTCTCCCTCCCTTCATTTCCTTCCCTCCCCCCACTGGGCTGGTGGACGTATTTAGATTAAAACGAAGATATACTGGTTGCGCTTTCCTTGACGCTCGGAGGAGGACACGGGAGGACTGAGTAAGTGAACGTGTGTATCGAAATAAGCAAAAATAGGTGAACGAATCGAGAGTGAATGATAAGAAAAGGAAAAAAAAAAAAAAAACAGTAAAGAAAATTGTATAGTTGAGTTTATTCCTGAGTGTGTGTGTGTGTGTGTGTGTTTTCCCCTACCCGCTGTTTGTTGAAGAAAATGGGGTGTTTATGAATATTAAGATAAAGGCAGTGATGGTGGTGGTAGTGGTGGAGGTGGTGGTGGTTCCAGGAATTCTGTTGTGGTCGGATATTGACGCGAGTTTACCAATATCGTTCGTTTTCCTCAACAGACACACATGGCTTGAGTATTAACTTATCCACTCCACGAGGCTATTCATTCATTACTGAGCTGCTCCTTATTACTTCACGACGCAGTTCATCTTGTGTGTCGTCTACAGATTAAGAATTCCTGTGTTAGTTGATTAATCAGCGCTCGGGGAGTCTGTCACTATCACTGCTGCTGCTATTACTACTACTACTACGGTTACTACTACTACTACTACTACTACTACTACTACTACTACTACTACTGCTACTACTACTACTACTACTACTGCTACTACTACTACTACCACCACTACTACTACTACTACTACTACTACTACTACTACTACTACTACTACTACTACTACTACTACTACTACTAACACCACCACCACTACTACTACTACTACTACTACTACTACTACTACTACTGTTACTATTACTACTACTAACACCCCCACCACCACCACTACTACTACTACTACTACTACTACTACTACTACTACTACTACTACTACATTACTACTACTACTACTATTACTAATTTTATTTCAGTCAGTGCTACCATTACAACCAAATCAGAAGACAAAGCAGATTTATGAATTTTAATTAGCTTTTCATCTCCGTCAGGAAAGAAAACCAACACACTGATGCCGAGGAACAATGCAGAGCGGATTTTGTGATCTACAAGTGACAACGTTATAAGAAGAACTTCCGGAGTGTTATTAGTTTTATTTGGCAATGGCCAGACCTTATCTAGATTAACCACCTCAGTATTGGAAAGCATTTTTACCATGAGTTTGGCTATTAGACGATTTTATTTACATTAAGAGGAGTTTATGGAAGTCAGAAGATTAATGGCCAGAATCTTCACTATTTTAATCCCCATATACGTTTGTGAAGCTGTATAAAATTGCCAAATAATAAGCAGAATGAATATAAAAATGCGTCATAGTACTGAAGGGGTTAAGCTGCCCACTGTTTTGCTCTCCATACTACAGGTTTGTCAGAATCAGTACAGAGAAAAATGACTAAATAAGATACTAGAGATGAAAAGTATTGCTTACGAAAGGAGATCAAATTTACACTCCTATAAGAGGCACAGCTTAAGATGGGATCTGATAGAGGTGTTTACCCCTTCAGTACCGTCAAGTGTTTCCATATTCTCTTTGCTTACTATTTGGTGATCTTATACAGTTTCAGAAACTTATGTGGGGAGTAAAATATTGAAGACTCTTGTTATTAATCTTCTGACCTCCTTGAGCAAATAAAATCGTTTAATCATATAAAAAAATCAAGGTAAAATACGTCTCAGTATTGAAAGGGTTAAATTGTATAATCTATACAACAAGGGTAACAAACAAATTCCTTAGGCTCAGTAACCATGAAAGGTCAAGAAATAATGTGCTTATAGCTAGATTAAGTTAAGTTTACGAAAGAGACATGGAATAGAAAATACGGCACGAAAAATTTTCCAAGATATTAATGACAGCGTTCTGAAAGCAGAGGCCACTTCATGCATTTATAATTTGGACACGGGGAAGCGAACAGTGAGTCAGGAATGGCGTGGCTGGCAGCAGTACATCGTGACCGGTGAGGAATGGCCCTTGTAATGATGACGGAACGAGGCAGGATCGCTGGTACATGCAGGAAAGTTAAACAGTTAGTCATGGAAGAACACTTGTCCTGAACAAATGATTTTTAAAGTTGCAATGTGTGTGTGTGTGTGTGTGTGTGTGTGTGTGTGTGTGTGTGTGTGTGTGTGTGTGTGTGTGTGTGTGTGTGTGTGTGTGTGTGTGTGTGTGTGTTATCATAAAACGCATAAAAAGAGGGAAAATGAAAACAATCTAAGGAAAAAAATGTTCTCTAGAAAAAAAAGCAAGATTCGTTTTGTCTTTGTAACAACAAACAGTAAGCAGATGACGTGGTGAGTGGTAACTCAATTGTTACCTCTATCATAATAGGGAGTGGAAAGGAAATATGATTCACCCACTGAACACAGACACCAATAAACACGAATAAAAACAAATTAAAATTCATAAGACTCTATATAAGGAAATCAAATTTTGCAACTAACCGTGACCTAAATAAAAAAGAAAAACTTAGGAAAAGTTATTTAGCAAAGACCTTAAAATGAGAGAGAGAAAAGTAAATTTAGAGCCATGTAGAACTCAGTAGCTTGAGAAGTACTGGAGATTACACGTGTATCTTTCACGTTCAGTCAATGATTCATAAAGGTCAGGGTTCCAAATCTGTGGTGGAGTTTCTTAAATACCAATTGTTAAATTGCAGTTTCAAAAGAATGATTGATGAGTGCGCTTAGTCATAACTGGTGCTCATTGACTCACTGACTCCTTCCCGCCGTGCACTCCCTCTACAGTACATAAATGGTGACACTTGTAATTGTTATTGGAAGATAACTATTACCGCTGCTGTTAGTGAGATTGCCGTTACTGGTGAGATTATTAAAGAGTCATGATTGCAATGTACATTTACTTACTCTTATCCAACACTCTTTTCGCTCTGTATGTGTGTGTGTGTGTGTGTGTGTGTGTGTGTGTGTGTGTGTGTGTGTGTGTGTGTGTGTGTGTGTGTGTGTGTGTGTAAGAGGAGGAAGCTGGCCAAGGGCAACAAAAATATAGAAAAAGCCCACTTAGTTGCTAGTCAGTCCCTTGCAGGTCTGAAAGAGTTAGCCGAAAGAAAGAGAGAAATGTCTTAAAACCTCCCTCTTAAATGAAGCCAAGTCGTGTGTGTGTGTGTGTGTGTGTGTGTGTGTGTGTGTGTGTGTGTGTGTGTGTGTGTGTGTGTGTATACAAAGACCGGACAAAGGGTGAGAGCTACTGCGACAGAAACACCAATCTGTTACCAACGGGTCTCATGAATAAAGAACACTTGAGTACGAAAAAGAAACAAGCCAATTTGGTTCCTCAGATGTCATGGCGAAGTCTAAATTCCAGTACGAGGGAAGTGGAATCCTTCAGAACTTGTGTGGCATCAAGGCAGCAGCTGACGCCAACGTTCATGGTTAAGGAGTGCAGTACTGTGCATGATTGGGATGAGACCACATAGTAGGAGTGAGGAGTTTGGTGGAGCACGCTG
>NC_059273.1:6432500-6440000 GCF_017591435.1 Portunus trituberculatus
TGAATTCACTGGATACTAAAGAAACAGAGAGAGAGAGAGAGAGAGAGAGAGAGAGAGAGAGAGAGAGAGAGAGAGAGAGAGAGAGAGAGAGAGAGAGAGAGAGAGAATGTACTAGCAAGAACAAACAAAGGAAAAGTTATCCGTGCAATAGAGAGGTGCGAGATGAACTGTTTTGAGTTTTGGGATGTGAGAGGCTGGGCACGATTGGGAAAGCTGAAGGGAAGACTGGGGCAACAGTAGATGATAGTATATGGTTGGGGAGTCGCAGGGGAGGACTAATGAAGAGCAAGGGACTGTAAGAATGCTTGGGGTGAGGTTATTGGTGGCAGGAGAGATCAAGGAAGTGTAGTGGACGGGTTACACTGCATAACATGAACCCCTCCAGTACCACGACGCGTTTTCATTTTCATTCTGCTTGCTATTTGGTGACTTTATACAGCTTCAGAAACTTACGTGGGGGATTGAAATAGTGAAGACTGGCCATCAATCTCCTGACCTCCATACTTAATGTCAATAAAATTGTCTAATCTTAACCAAAACTCAAGTCTCAGTACTGAAGGAGCTAAGGAAATATAGACATGACGGAGGTAATAGCAGGCTGAAGGAATGGTGGTCTCTATGTAGTCAGTGATGGCTTCAAAACTTTCAAAGATAAGGTTGATAATGAAAAGAATGCTGTGGCGTAGTGGATAAGGTGGTGAGTGTGGGATCGGGCAGACGTCCATGTGTAGGTTCGAATCCCACCACATACCGATTTGAAGCTATGCTATTTGTCGAGTGGTTTAAAGTTGCCTACATGTCACCATAATACCCATATTCTAGGTGGTTATACCAAAGATGCACTTGAGTGGTGATATGGGCTCCATTATGGGTACCAATATATATAAAATTGTTTGCGCCACTAACCTTAACATCGCTCCCCACATATACTCTTCAAGTATGCCTACAGGCGCTATAGACCTCAATATATATATAAAAAAAAAAAAATTAATCTTCCAGCAAGTGAAGTGACGGAAACACGTTGTTACGACCGTCAGATATCAAATATATTGTATTGTATTTTAGCTTAAGTTGTGATGGCGCCCTGAAAGTAATATTTTCGTCGTGTATATATTTGTAATGCTTTCAGGACGGCCTTTCTTGTGTATATATTATTTACCCATTTATTATTTCATTGTATGTTATATTAGTATTTCGTGATTCGTATATATTTATTGTAATTAATGTACTTCTATGCTTTATGTGTAAGCGGCTGCCCGTCGGAGTTTTTAGAGAGTGTCGTGACGTCATCTTTGTTATTGTCTTTGTGAGAGGGAAGGCGATCGTGCCGCTACCAATCAAATCGTCTTGTGATCACGCCCTCTTGCAGGTTTAAAGAGTGTTAGCCAATGGGTGCTCATATTACATCATGTGACGTAATGTTTTCCCCTCGGACAAAGGCCTGTGAACCGACGCCACTCAGACCACAGTGGGTGTGCCTGGGGGCCAGCACCTGTGACCGCCGCTCTCCGCTCCCCTCATCTCATTTCTCATATCTCGGGCTGAGTATAAATTCTTATCTCCTGATTGTAAGGATTCTGTTCTCCTTGGTCCTTATTCAGTCACTGTGTTTAGTGACGTGTGAATATTTTGGGTGTTTTGGGTGTTAACCATATATTTTGGTGATTTATCTTTGTGTGGCGCAGAGGGACGCCAGGGCTGACCGGCATTTTGTGAGTGTTGGTGTAGCCGAGAGAGATTTTTTGGGTGCTATTGTGGTTATATTACGTAACAATCATAATATATGTGGTGATTTACATATTGTTGTGTGTACCAGCCAGAGGGGAGGGCAAGTGTGTGGTGAAATTATCAACTTATTGCCTCTAATAAGTGTTGTACTTATTTACTTAATTTTGTGGTCTCATATACTACTTTTTCACCCTCAAGCGGCTTATTTATTATATTTCTTGGTGCTGATGTGTTATTTCTTTTGGTGTATGTGGTATTGAGCTGCAGGTGTGTTGACACCCCACGGGTGACTTATGATTTAGGGGCCGCCGTGCTACAGTGGAACCATGCGTGCTTTGGGATCCGAGAGGTCTTCAAGCGCACGGGTTCAAATCCTGTCCACGGTCCGAGTGTAGGTTGGGCTTCCTCACTCGGGGCAACGGTTTCCTAGCGGGTGGACTTTGAGATAGGAGGTACCCGAAAAAGTATCTCCTTTAGCCCATAAACTCCCGTGAATAGCCCACATGGTATAAATAAAAAAAATAAAAATAAATAAAAACCTAACCAAACCTAAGCAGTTAGGCTAAACTTATTTACCTGATTTATCATATTTTGTGGTGCTATATTGTTTATTTTCTCTATTTGGATGTGATTACTATACTTTTAGCTATCCACGGGCCTTAAGTTTAATTTTGTTTGCTGTTAAGTTAACTTTGCTCTTTTATTAATAAATTATTTTAAGGATTTAAATTCCTTTTCTTAATCTTTCCTTATTATTTTTTCAGTTTTGTTACACCCTTGAAAAGCCTTTTGCGTTAAGTACCATTGCATTGAAGCCAAGTCACTCTTAACTATTTTATCTTAATTTTTTTTATTTAATAAGAGTGATTTAACCTAATTAGTGACAGGTGCCCTCAGCTCCCTGTGGGTAACCAGTCAGGTTTTCTGGGGTCGTGACAACGTGTACATGTAAAGGAGCAAACGATTTGCTCACTGACTGATACTGTTACGCACGCAACACGTCCACATGCATACACGTACACACTAACGCACGGACACACACACACACACACACACACACACACACACACACACACACACACACACACACACACACACACACACACACACACACACACACACACACACACACACACACACACACACATACTCACACACGTAAATGGTAGCACGAAATATATTTGGGTTAGGTACGCACTTATTCAATCTTACACGCTCCCTCACTACCATAAATCTGTCAAGCACTAGCACGCACACACACATAGCCCAACACACACACACACACACACACACACACACACACACACACACACACACACACACACACACACACACACACACACACACACACACACACACACACACACACACACACACACACACACACACACACACACACACACACACACACACACACACAGACACACACACACTTTCATACGAGTCCCAAATTGGTCGTATTTTCTAAGTAATTAAAGAGCAACTTGTCATTTCGCGGTAACCATGACTATGAAAAGAGTTACAAAGAGAGGGGAGAGAGAGAGAGAGAGAGAGAGAGAGAGAGAGAGAGAGAGAGAGAGAGAGAGAGAGAGAGAGAGAGAGAGAGAGAGAGAGAGAGAGAGAGAAAGGAAATGAAATAGAAGATTGTTGTAATTTGAGGCCAACGATGAGAAATTGTAGAAAAACATTAAAGAAGAGGAAATGAAGCAAGGATGAGGTAATAAAAGACAAGAGCAAAGGAACGAAAAAGTGGGAAAATAGTACAATGAGGAAAAAAAAACACTGAATAAATATGAAGGGAAAGGAAATTTTATGAGTCACTTGGTACTTTTTCTTTTTCCTTCTTTCTTTTCTGTTGGACACGAGCATATATACATTTTTTCCTTCATTTCGTTCTCGTGCTCTGCGTTGCTCCCTTCCTTGGATTTCAGGACCTATTCCCTCCTCCCGCTTTCTTTTTACTGGCGTTTCTTTTCATATTTGTTCTATCCATTTCCTCCTCAAATGCTTCTTCCATCACGTTTATATCCCAATCTATCCCCACGTATTTCATTCTCCTATTTTACTCTCTATTTGAGCAGAGACTTTCGCAGATGTGGCGCGATGGACAGTTAAGAACCTCATAGACTAACGCTTTCTCCCTCAAGGTCTAATATCTTTCCCTTTAACTCATCCTACGTACTTTCTTTATCTCATCCAACGTACTTTCTCCTATTTTAGTCTCTATTTTTGGGCATAAACTTTCACAGATGTGGCGCGATGGACAGCTAAGAAGCTCACTGACTAACGCTTATTTCCCTTAAGGTCTTATGTCTTTCCCTTTATCTCATCCTATGTACTTTCTCCTATTTTACTCTCTATTTGAGTAGAAACTTTCCCAGAAGTGGCGTGGTGAACAGCTAAGAACCTCACAGACTCTAACGCTTTTTTCTCTTAAAGTCTACTGTCTCCCTTTTTCTGAAGTTACCTCCCTTGTACCCAGCTTTCATCTTCATCCTCCAGCACGGTTACAACGAAGGCAGTTGAATGATTCTTGGCAGCGACGTTCACTGCACTGATATCACGAACTCTACCAATATCTCTGTGGAGAAATACCAGCACTCGATTTTAGATATAGTTATGTGTGGTAATAGTTCCCTTGCACCATGGTATGCTTAGGCAGGAAAAGGCTTCAGAAACGTTGGGGGAATGTGTAGTCAACGAACATTTAGTTGCAGTGAAAATGTTGCCGAGTTTTCTCACAAGATGATCCCATTCTGCAAATAAAATGTGAGGGATAAAAGAAGTAGTTTGTGCATTATTGAAGAGTACATTTTTGTCCTTTCTCTCTCTCTCTCTCTCTCTCTCTCTCTCTCTCTCTCTCTCTCTCTCTCTCTCTCTCTCTCTCTCTCTCTCTCTCTCTCTCTCTCTCTCTCTCTCTCTCTCTCTCTCTCTCTCTCTCTCTCTCTCTCTCTCTCTCTTATTGTAAAAAAAATGTAGTTCAGGTCTTCTATAACGTTGGTTGTGAAATATACGACCTTACATATATAGTCCAATGAAAATCCAGCCTCTCTCTCTCTCTCTCTCTCTTTCTGGCTTGCTCGCTCGCTCGCTCGAATTTCAATTAGAGAGCGAGGGAGTCAGTGGCTACCGAGCTAGGATATATAATTCAGAACTGCACTTCGGGTCACAAGAAACAATAACGGAATGCGCGCGGCCGCAACCCCACATCTCTCTCCCTCCTTCCCTCGGGGTGAAAAAAATGGATGAGGAATGGGCAGCAGGTTAGCCGAGTCTTTTTTTCCACTTCACTTTTGCTTCTACACATTAAGTATACAATTCACAGGACACGTTAAAGGTTAGATGGTGATTGCATTGTAAATATGTGTGTGTGTGTGTGTGTGTGTGTGTGTGTGTGTGTGTGTGTGTGTGTGTGTGTGTGTGTGCTGTCGTAACTTAATTGATAAATTGTTAATGAATATATGAATTCATTTCAGATTATTCAAGTTAATGAGAGAGAGAGAGAGAGAGAGAGAGAGAGAGAGAGAGAGAGAGAGAGAGAGAGAGAGAGAGAGAGAGAGAGAGAGAGAGAGAAGGGGGGAAAGAGGGGGAGGAGAGGCCTTTAGACAGATACAACCATTAACCCTCAACACCAACAACAATAACAACTACCATTACTATTTCCAACAACAACAAGAACATTACCATTAAAATCAACCATTACCAGAACGATCCAGCTACACACACACACACACACACACACACACACACACACACACACACACACACACAACCTTCTATGATAAAGAAACACATGCTCACGTCACAAGTTAATTAGATTCTTTATAACCCACACTGAGACCTTTCAATTTGCACTTTTTTTTTCTCTATATCCCTCTTCCTCCTCCTACTCTTCCTCCAACGCAGCCTCTCTTCCTCTCTTCATTTAAGCTTAAATTTCCTACCCACTACCATAAAATCACACTAAGCAATGCATCTGTCACTGACCAAGCAACGACCTCGATTTGGTGTCGGTTATTTCTCCCTCTCCCACACGATAAAGTTGGAAGGCAAGGCCAGACCGAGACCACACTGCATTCAACTCAACATTCCCTTCCATAGTAAGAGCGCTGCGAGACTTGGTGCTGGAAGGAAGGACGTCGCTGGCCTCAACTTTCCAGGCGTCACAATGGTTCGTGCAAGAATCTCAGAGCGTGACAAATTACGTGGGGTCGACTGTTTCCTCCACTATTAATAACAGAAATGGCGAGTTTTAGTCTTTTACGCAATCTTTTATCTTTTTCTTTGTTCTATCTCTGTTCTCTCGAGTCTCTCAGTCCGTCTATCTCTGTCTTTGCCATTGCCTGTCTGTCTGTCTGTCTCTCTGTCTCTCTATAAATAGCTTTCTCGGACTGTTTAAGGTCCAAGGAGCATGATCTATCGTTTTTCTCATGTAAAAACTAGTAGTAGTAGTAGTAGTAGTAGTAGTAGTAGTAGTAGTAGTAGTAGTAGTAGTAGTAGTAGTAGTAGTAGCAGCAGCAGTAGCAGCAGTAGCAGTTTAGGTTTGATTACGAGTAAGGTTCCATTACATTATAACTAAATTACTTTGGTACATTTCAAGCCGCTAACACCACCAAACAGGACAACATGCATTTCATACCTTTATTTCACGTCATTACACCACTAAGGATGGCGATTCGTCTTTAAAAAAACGTGGATCAGTGACGAAAAATAAATGCGCGCACACACACACACACACACACACACACACACACACACACACACACACACACGTACAGAAGCCTAATAGTGTTGTTGTCGAGTTGTAGTTGTTGAGAGAGCCTTCCGTCTTGCAGTCTCCGGAGATCGAACATTCGGAGCATTTACTTCTAACACGCCCCGGAAAACGATCTCTCATCAATGAGAGTAGCAATGCTTAAAAGAATGCGACTTAAGGGGAGAGTGTCCTGCGTCATCCCTTCCTCTTCCTGCTTCTGGAACTGCTCCCTGAGAGTGTTGGCTGGCAAGCTTTTTTCATTGAGCGTCCCTCCTCTCCAGACGCTCGTGAGTAAAATTGCGCTTCTTTTTCTTTAACAAGGAATTACTTGTGCAGGAAGAAACGAGGCGCCAGGCAAACTATCTGGCGGGAAGGCAACCTTAAGTATGATTTCCCTTTTATAGCGAGATGATTGTAACTACTGGTGGAGACGAGGAGCGAGGCGGCGGTGTGGTGTTAACGACCGCGCCACACCTCGTGACGCAACATTATTAGTCCCGTTTGTGGCGGTGAAGGTGAGCTGATTGCTGCCTATTGCTGCTGATTGTATGGTGGAAACTGAGGCGACAGCACGCCACGCCACGTCCCGAGAACACAACACCAACACCATCAACCTCAGCCGCCCACCACACTGCACCACCACCACCACCACCACCACCACCACTCACTGTATGCATGCTGTGTGCTGACGCGTCTGTGTGCCATTCCTCAAAGATAATGTGTGTGTGTGTGTGTGTGTGTGTGTGTGTGTGTGTGTGTGTGTGTGTGTGTGTGTGTGTGTAATATGGAACATTTACATGCCTTAACATGGAATTAGATTGCTTAATACAAATCATGGTTAGCGATCCACTAAATGAATGAATGTGAATTATGGTTTGAGATCAAGTGTCAATTTTGGAATGGTAATTGAATCAGGAAACTCTACACCACGCAGGTGTAAAAGAGACAAGCTGTTAAAGTATTACATAATATCTAACTTTTCACAGCTCAAAATGGGTTTTACTCGACTGAGTGAT